>NC_057801.1:544506208-544510036 GCF_018294505.1 Triticum aestivum
AAACAGAATAGTCTGTAGCAATCTGTAACTCTCGAATAATTATGTAACTCCACAAATCCATAAAAAATAGGAAAACCTGAGAAATGTGTGTAAAAATCCATAGCAAAAACAATAATATCAAAATCACATTTCTGTGAATTTTCAAAACTAATTTACTAAGCACAAAAGTTTCTGATTTTCAGCAAGATCAACACAACTATCACCGTAAGCTATCCTAAAGGTTCTACTTGGCACAAACACTAATTAAAACTTAAAACCACATCTAACCAGAGGCTAGATGAATTATTTTTTACTAAACAGGATCAAAAATCAAAGAACAAAAATAAAATTCGGTTGCCTCCCAACAAGCGCTATCGTTTAACGCCCTTAGCTAGGCATAAAAACGCGGATATATCTAGGTATTGCCATCTTCAGTATGCAATTCTTTTCTCATCAAATCCTCCGAAACTCGTCTTAGAAAATCTATCCTTTCCTTTGTTTTCATTTTAGAAGATGAACTTAAATCATGGAAAGGACTTTGATTGGTAATTTTAACATTCATAAACCCATAGTCGAGATCATCACCATATATATCATCATATAAAATGTGTAGTTCATTTCTAACGGGTTCCTTCATCATTTTATTTGACCAATCCCTATTGAATCCTACATAAATTCCTCTAGTAATCCAATCAAACTCCTCAAAAGCCTCAAGGTACAAAGATTGAGATATTTCAGGATAGGGAACTCTCTTCCTAAGATTTTCACTATAAGATTGATAATCTCTAGCTTCCAAACAATGCATGGTTTCTTTATGATAAAGGATATCTATAGTTGGAGGGTGTTCAACATCATTTTAATAGAAAGAAAAGATATCCCTAGCTTCTTGTATTATAAAATCAAATTCATAGATAAGGATAATGGTGGCAATCTTTTTAGCTATTGGGTGATTAATATTGGGAAGTTCATAAAACACCTTTTGCAAAGCAGGATGAATATGCACAAATTTTCTTTCTAATTTCTCAACAAGCATAACAATGGCATCTGCATAGCAGTTGGTCTCAAGAAGAATAGATGTTTTATTAATAGGCATGGATCCAGTGCAATCAAAGAATTCTTCGATAACACTTTTTCCAATAATATTACCATCCCCTACATGAAAGATTTTTGTTTTGTAATTAGGTGGAGTTTCAGTTTCATGATTCAAAGAACAAGATTCAAGTGTTTCCTCAAGATTTTTAATGATAACCTCCCCAGTTTCAGACATGATGGCAAGAAACCAATCTAGCAAACGAGCACACAGGAAGCAAACAAAAAGACGAACAGAAGAGGGGCGAAGAAAAAGGCAAAGGTTTTCTAAAATTGTTTTAGAAGTGGGGGAGAGGAAAACGAGAGGTGAGTGGTGAATAATGTAATGCAAGGGAGAAGAGTTTATGATGGGTACTTGGTATGGCTTGACTTGATGTAGATCTCCTCAGCAACGGCGCCAGAAATCCTTCCTGCTACCTCTTGAGCTTGCGTTGGTTTTCCATTGAAGAGGAAAGGGTGATGGAGCAAAGTAGCGTAAGTATTTCGCTTAGTTTTGAGAACCAAGGTATTAATCCAATAGGAGACAATGCACAAGTCACCGAATACCTGCACAAACAATCAACAACATGCACCCAACGCGATAAAGGGGTTGTCAATCCCTTCACGGTCACTTGCAAAAGTGAGATCTGATAGAGGTAGATAAAGGGTAAAGTAAATATTTTTGGTATATAGATTGGAAAGTAAATATTGCAATTAAAAGGAACAACAGAAATTGGAAAGTTGACGGGAAACAAATAGATTCAATATAATGGAAAAGAGACTCGGGAGCCATAGGTTTCACTAGTGGCTTCTCTCAAGATAGCAAATATTACGGTGGGTGAACAAATTACTATCGAGCAATTGATATACCAGCGCATAGTTATGATGACATCTAAGGCAATGATCATGAACATAGGCATCACGTCCGTGTCAAGTAGACTGAAACGAGTCTGCATCTACTACTATTACTCCACACATCGACCGCTATCCAGCATGCATCTAGAGTATTAAGTTCATAAAGAACAGAGTAACACATTAAGTAAGATGACATGATGTAGAGGAATTAACTCAAGAAATACGATGAAAACCCCATCTTTTTATCCTCGATGGCAACAATACAATACGTACCTTGCTGCCCCTACTGTAACTAGAAAAGGACACTGCAAGATTGAACCCAGAGCTAAGCACTTCTCCCTTTGCAAGAAAGATCAATCTAGTAGGCCAAACTAAACCGATAATTCGAAGAGACTTGCAAAGATATCAAATCGTGCATATAAGAATTCAGAAAAGAACCAAATAATATTCATAGATAATCTGGTCATAAATCCACAATCCATCGGATCTTGGCAAACACACCGCAAAAGAATATTACATCGAATAGATCTCCAAGAACATCGAGGAGAACATGGTATTGAGAATCAAAGAGAGAGAAGAAGCCATCTAGCTAATAACTATGGACCCGAAGGTCTGTGGTAAACTACTCATGCTTCACCAGAGAGGTAACGTTGTTGATGTAGAATCCCTCCGTGATCGAATCCCCCTCCGGCAGGACGCCGGAAAAGGTCCCTAGATGGGATCTCACGGGTAGAGAAGGTTGCGCCGGTGGAAAAGTGGTTTTGTGGCTCCCCCAGATGTTTTCAGGGTATAAGAGTATATATAGGCGAAGGAACTAGGTCAAGGAAGCTACAAGGGGCCCACAAGGTAGAAGGCACGTCCTACCCCCTGGGTGCGCTCTCCTGCCTCGTTGCCGCCTCGTTGCGTGTCCGACTTCATCTCCAAGTCTTCTGGTTTCCTTTTGGTCCAAGAAAGATCATCGTGAAGGTTTCATTCCGTTTGGACTCCGGTTGGTATTCCTTTTCTGCGAAAATCTAAAATAGGCAAAAAAAATAGAAACTAGCACTCGAGCCTCGGTTAATAGGTTAGTCCCAAAAATAATATAAAATAGTAAATAAATGCCTATTAAACATCCAAAACAGATAATATAATAGCATGGAACAATAAAAAAATATAAATACATTGGAGACGTATCAGGCACCGGGAAGGTTGGAGGTAGGAATCACCCGCGACTGCTTCTTTTGCATCTCGGTGGCCGACTGGCCGACGCCGGACCTAGGCATGATGTTGAGCTTGATGTTGGTCGTGGCAGCGGGGGTGTCCGACGCGATCATGCTACCGTCCGGCGACGTGGAGAAGTTGGTTGCACCATGGTCGTGCGTTGGTTGGAGACCGCTCGTCTACGTTGTTGTAGAGGAGTCCGACGACTGTTCCTATGGAGGGCAAACAACCAACGAGTAGTTGTTTGTTGCGGCCATGGTGGCAGCAGTAAGAATGGTCAGCCTGGGTTGGCTAAGCCCTAGCACGAGGAGGGCATGCTCTGTTGCTTCCTATTGGCCTTAGTGATGAGGGTCTCGTTATGCTTAAGAGCGCCCACTGTTGCATGGCGTCGGCGTCAATGGCGGCTTTCCTCTCTGCATTTCTGGCCCTATGGCCATCCCTATTCGCAAATTCTTAGGCGAGCTCCTCCAGAGTGATCACTTTCTTGGGCTTCTTCTTCTTCGGAGCTATAGGGCGAGCGACGGTGGTGGGCGGGATGACCGTGGCTTGCTTTGGCGGCAACCATGGTAGGAGCGGGAGCGGCAGGGCGAGAGGTTTTTGGGAGAGTAGTGAGAAATGGGGAGGTTTGAGCCCCCGACGTGCCGGACAAGGGAGGACGGGCATGCGTCCCACGGGTCCGCACCCTGTCTGCTTCAACACAAACGCAACATGAAGTGGATCAGGCTG
>NC_057801.1:544510330-544516355 GCF_018294505.1 Triticum aestivum
CGTGGATGCATTGACTCTTACCGCGGGGTGTAGTTAGGAGGCCGGCAGTGGGCCCAAGGAGGACACCGAGCGGATGGGTGGCGCATTCGTCTCGTGTCCGAGTGGACACAAATTAGGCGCAAATTTGTGCCGGATATGCTTCCACACTAACAACGAGCGGGCAAGATTTGGGTTTGCGTCGACATGTTGGACTGGTGATTCATCCGTTTCGACCCAAACAGACATGCGCAGACCAAATGCTTTGGTGCTTTGGCGTTGCCCTAAATAGTTATTATGCTTGTCTCTCCTTTTCCAAGTCATGCGTGGCAAAGGCAAGGCAAGAACCCATTTCTTCTCTCGAAATAGGCTTTCGCCTTGCTTCATAAATAAATCAACCAACCAATCCATACAGTGAGTAGCAAGGTGCGGAAAATAAAAAGGTCTGTTGGGGCAACAACACAAGCATGCACAAAGAAAACACAAAAGAAAAGCAGAAAAAATACCACCAAGTGGCCACACGCATCATGGAGTCGCCGGTGAAGTGAGATGTCGAGCCGTGTCATGAAGGGCTGAAAGGATCGAGAAGAGGTGTCTAGAGGGGGGGGGGTGGTTAGACCCTCAACACACAAAGTTGGCAGTTTTTAAGTTTTTCAAGTTGAGGTGGAGTTTAAGCACAAGTTTAAGCATTCACAATACATATCAAGCAAGTATGCAAATAGTATATGAGCAGCGGAATGTAAAGCATGCAACTTGCAAGAAAGTAAAGGGATGGGATTGGAGTGTGCAAACGCAATTGGAGACATGGAGATTTTTGGCATGGTTCCGATAGGTGGTGCTATCGTACATCCACGTTGATGGATACTTCAACCCACGAAGGGTAACGGTTGCACGAGTCCAGGGAGGGCTCCAGCCATGAAGGGTCCACGAAGAAGCAACCTTGTCTATCCCACCATGGCCATCGCCCACGAAGGACTTGCCTCACTAGGGTAGATCTTCACGAAGTAGGCGATCTCCTTGCCCATACAAACTCCTTGGTTCAACTCCACAATCTTGACGGAGGCTCCCAAGTGACACCTAACCAATCTAGGAGACACCACTCTCCAAAAGGTAATAGATGGTGTGTTGATGCTGAACTCCTTGCTCTTATGCTTCAAATGATAGTATCCCCAACACTCAACTCTCTCTCTCATAGGATTGGATTTTGTGCAAAGATGATTTGAGTGGAAAGCAACTTGGGGGAAGGCTAGAGATCAACATTCATATGGTAGGATTGGAATATCTTGGCCTCAACACATCAGTAGGTGGTTCTCTATCAGAAAATGAATGCTAGAAGTGTAGGCATGTTCTGATGGATTTCCTCATGAATGAGGAGAGGGTGGAGTGGTATATATAGCATCCGCACAAAATCTAACCGTTACACACAATTTACCAAACTCGGTGGGACCGAATCATAAAACTCGGTCGGACCGATTTAGTTCATAATGTGCCCATTAGGCATTTCGGTGGGACCGATATGATCAACTCGGTGGGACCGATGTGCAAGGGTTAGGGTAAAACCTCATCTCAGTTTGACCAATTACACAAACTCAGTTGGACCGATTTTGGTAATAAGCAAAACAGAGAGTTGGTCAAGCAAACTCGGTGGGACCAATTGCATAATTTCGATGAGACCGAAATTATTGCAATGGACAACAAATAGATTGCAAGCACATCTTGGTGAGACCGAGATCCCATCGGTGAGACCGAATTGATTAGGGTTTCTGGCAGTGGCTATGTTAAATGGTGGTGCCGGATGGATCAAATCGGTGGCGTCGAGTTTGACTTTTGGTTTTGGACATATATATGTGAATATGAGAAAGTGGTTGAGGGCTTTGGAGCATATCACTAAGCATTTTGAGCAAGCAAGCTATTAAGCAACACCTCATCCCCTTTTAATAGTATTGGCTTTCCTATGGACTCAATGTGATCTTGGATCACTGAAATATAAAATGTAGAGTCCCGAGCTTTGAGCTTGAGCCAATCCTCTGTCCTTAGCATCTTGAAGGGGTTTCACATCCTCTTGTCCATGCCACTCCAATGTTGAACTTATCTGAAATATACTAGATAAAAGTATTAGTCCAGCAAGAGATATGTTGACATTAATTACCAAAATGACCCAGGGAGCACTTGTGCTTCCAATCTCCCCCTTTTTGGTAATTGATGACAACATACATCAAAGCTTTAGATAAAGATATTAAGAAAGGCAGGTAAAGCTTTGGAAGGACATGTAACATGCATAGGCTCCCCCTACATGTATGCAATCATGTAAATATGGAACATAAGATCACGTTAGTGCATAATCATGACGGAGCAAGCAATGAGTTACATGTATCTTGGCAATGTGCATCAGAGCAAATGATGTGAATATAGGAAATGTACCTTCATGCTCATGAGTCCTTCTTGCAAACAATATGTACATCAGCAAGAGACCCTCATGCACATGAGTGTGATGCATATACTTACCTTGTGGTCTTGAGCTAGCTTTGGAAGAGATGAACCTGAGTAAACAAGGTTAGACAACACAGAAACATCTACAAAACAGATGAAGAGCAGCAAACCACAAGAGTACCAAGATTGGGATGACATGTATAGACTGAGTAGTAGGTACCCTATTTGAGTGTAGATATGCCCCCAAAGGTAAAGATATGCAATGAATTCGAAGATTTCCCTCCCTTAGATGTCTTGCTCCCCCTGAATCTTATGTGGGATACTGGGAGAATATAAGGAAAAGAAAATCAGAGCAAAGCAAACACACAAACAATAGGAACATGTCTTTCCCCTCTAAAGACATGTGACTTCTCTCCTCTTTGAATACCAAGCATCTGGGGTCTCTCTATGATGTGATTATTTATCTCTCTTTCCCCCTTTTGATATGATTAAGCTTTGATGTGAGCTCTCTCTCCCCCTTTGACATCAATTTCCAAGAAGGGATCTTCTGGAGTATGAGTCAAAATAGGTTTGTTCCTTGAGTCACATAACAAAGTAGCAGGGAAAATAAGGTGCTCGTAGAGGAAAAGAATCATCGAGTGGAGATGGAACAAAATGTGCAGGATGAAAATGACAAAGTGTCTCCCCGGCATGTGAAATCGGTAACATCGAGTTGTAATCTTCGGTGGCACCGAGATAATTCGGTTTGACCGAACGAAATAAACCGGCGTGTCCGAGTTCATTACAGAGAAAAAACACTTGTCACCTCAGCTCACTAAGCAAATAAGATCTCACAAAGATTTGCAAGGAATTAACTGAAGGATTTGCAATGAATTGGATGCAGGGAATGCAGAAAATAACAGAGAAAAGAAAGGACATCCAGATGAAGTTTTTTTTTGAAAAGGGGAAACAAATATGCAAAAGACAAATGCAAGAGCATAGACAAACACGAGAGAACTTCATCTGGAGTTGGTTGGCGACAAAGTCACCTATGTTAGAGTATATATACTTAGGAGTCAAGTGAAGACACTTGATCATAGGTCATACTCATTGTTTAAGCTGAAAATGGGGTTGCCATTTTTCTTTAAGCATTTTGATGTATTCAGATCTTGTTGAGCTGCTTTGACCCATGACTTGGGGTAAAGCTTCCCTAAGATGGAATAACATACCTTGGGTGGTGGTGTTGACCTTGATCACATAGTTGAACTTGTGTGGGATGCTCAATGTTGATGTAGTTCATTTGGAGCACCACTTGTAATTGAAGTTAATCAACCTACATGAATTAGTTTTGCAAGGAATAGCACTTGTGCATCCAAAATGACAATCATGAAATTATATATATATATATATATATATATATATATATATAGGATGAGTCTATTATGATAACACCCTTAAGACTCTTATTTTGCACACCGAATTGCTTATTCTGCACACCCGTGCCCACCCAACCTGTGCGAGCCGAACCCCTGCCCCGACCAAACTAAACCGCAACCACCCACCCACCCCACCTTATCCACTCTCCTTTGTTCGCCTGCAGTGTAAAAGGAAGTGCCTTTCCGAACAAAAAAGGTTGTTTTTGTTTTAAGTTTCTCTCGCTCACTTTTTTGTTTTTCCATGGTTGGCGGCAACGCCTTATTTTTTTGAGTAGGAAGAGGCTCGATTGAGATCCCATGGTGAAAAAAGTAGGCGCCAGCGACCACACGAGGGTGCTGGGAGCCGGGTGCCATTCGCCTGGGATCGGTTGCCCATGGTGCTGCAGTGTGGTTCCTTTTTGTTTGTGAAATGTAGTGCGGTTCCTCGGCGGGCATGCTACAATTTGCATCGACGGCACAATGCAATGCACTTTTTATGTGTGTGGGGAGTTCGTTTTGAACTCTCTGGAAGCTCACTCGGGCTCAAGAACAAAAACACGTATCACCTGCCTGGTTTAAGAATCATAGCAAAAAGCAGTATAGTGAAACCCGTGTGCAGTTACTAGGTCGAGATTGCAGTGCGGTTTTTGATTTGAAGCAGTGCGTGTGATTTGTTGTTTTTGATTTGGTCGACATTGCAATGTGATTCACTTACTCCCAAATGTGAAAGGGCAGAAAATCTTATGTGGCTCACTTCTTGATGCGCTACGGTTCACTCGCTTCGTCCATACGGTCCACGCATTTGGTCTACGCTTGTAGAAAAATATTAAGTATGAAAAGGTCAACAAAAATGTCATGCAGTTCCCTTTCGGCGCCGTCGCGGTTCACTTTCGAAAGTGTTGAGGTCCACTTACGTCCGATGTGAAGCGCACCCCACTTTTCATGTAAGAAAATTTACGTCCGACAAAAGAAAATCATGAAGTGCGCTTGCTCGTCTGATGCAGTGTGGTTTTTCGTCTGAAGCAGTGCACTCCACCTCGTTTGGGAAAATTTACGTCCCACAAAAAAAACCATGCAGTGCACTTGCCCATCTAATGAAGTGCGGTATTTCGTCTAAAACAGTGCGTTCTTCTTTCCCCGTCTGAGAAAAAATACGTCTAAACAAAAAAAATCATGCAGTGCACTTGCCCCATCTAATGAAGTGCGGTATTTCGTCTGGAGCAGTGCGTTCTTCTTTCCTCTTCCGAGAAAAAATACGTCTAAACAAAAAGAAACCATGCAGTGCACTTGTCCATCTGATGCAGTGCGGTATTTTGTCTGAAGCAATGCGTTCTTCTGTCCGATGCAGTAAATATGACGATTTTGGTCTCGCGAAGAACAAAGTGTCCGCTTTTTGGTAAAATCGAAACTGCTCTTAAACCATAAGGAATTAGAGAGAGTGTTCTACATGAAAAAGTTGCGCCTCGTCGATATCTTTCCAACGGCATATCATTTGGACCGTTCCGACAAGCGGTTCGAAAAAAATTATGAAAAACGGCCGCTGCCACTCTTCGTCCGCTGCATAATTTTTAAAATTAACTAAAAACCGTAAGGAATCTCAAAACCATTTCAACATATGAAAGTTCTGCCTTGTCCGTAGCTTTCCAACGGTGTATCATACGTCTCGTTTCGACAAACGGTAAGAAAACTGGAGCAAAAACAGTACCGAAAATTTCAAAAATTTGAAAAACAGAGTTCCGCGATTTAGTAAATTTGAAACTACTCTTAAACCATAATAAATTAGAGAAAGATTTATATATGAAAAAGATGCGCCTCGACGATATCTATCCAACGGCATATCATTTGCTTCGTTCCGACGAGCGGTTTAGGAAAAAAACACGAAAAAACGCTCGCTGCCACTCGTCATCCGCCGCACTATTTTCAAAACTGCTCTGAAACCGTGTGGAATCTCGAAAAGTGTTTAACATGTCAAAGTTGCGCCTAATCCATAGCTTTTCAATGATATATTACACGCCTCATTCCGATAAATGGTTAAAAAATTAGAGCGAAAACAGTACCGAAAAAATAACGCGTGCAGTTTTTTCCGACGAGAAGTTCACTACTCTCTATTGCAGTGCTCGTCGTCAAAATGATACAGTGCGCTTCTGTTGAGCGTGCAGTGCCAAAGTGGTGTGCAGAATAGTTATTCTGCTAATATTAGCAGAATAGACCGTCTGTGTGTGTGT
>NC_057801.1:544516685-544523471 GCF_018294505.1 Triticum aestivum
GGCAGTATGTACCATTTTTTGAGTATGCTCTTTTTTACGTACAAATATGTACGTATTTCACAAATATAACAAAAACTATAGGCTCGTATGCAATTTTTTCATGTATCTTGCTTTGAAATATTTTAGATATAATATATGAACATATTTAAAATGATAAAATAGTATATATAGTATCACATTGTAGTATATGAGACATGTGGGGTAACTATCACCAGGTGGTAGGATGGATTTTTCCTATATATATATATATATATATATATATATATATATATATATATATATATATATATATATATACACATCTGGGCTATTATGTTACGTGTAACAGAACATTATTCGGTTACCCTTTTTGAACTGACGGTTTCAGGTGGCTGTACTGATATTTTCGAAGCGGTTGAACTGATGCTTTCAGTTGTGCTTAACAGGTCGTCTTCTTTAGTTCAAAAACTTTTTGTAAGTTTTTTGTCAGAACGGGGCGTGTAATATATCGTTGGAAAGCTCTTGACAAGCATATTTCAAGTATATTGAACGTTTTTGTAAAATCATTATGGTTTCAGAGCAGTTGTGAAAAACCCGTTTTTTTCAAAACCAAAAACGTGAATCGTATTTTGGACTCAATTTTCAAACAGTTTGTCGGAATTGAAGAAATAAGATGGCGTTGGAAAGCTGGTGAAAATCCGCATCTTCCATATATGTATTGTTTTCTCTAATTCTATATGATTTAAAAGCAATTTGAAAAACGGTGAAGTTCAGGGCGAAACATATTTTCACGATTTTTTGCAAATGGTTTGTCGGATTGACGCAAATGATACGGCGTTGGAAAGCTATGGAAAATGCACAACTTTCTCGTATAGAAATGTTTTTCTAATTCCTTACAGTTTAAAAACGAATTCGAATACGGTCAAATTTGATTTTGAATGCGATTTTTTTAAAAAGTTTTTCGAAATATAGCAAATAATATACCGTTGGATAGCTATCGAAAATGCGAAACTTAGTCATGTTGAACGTTTTCTCTACTTCACAACCGTTTAAGAGTAATTTTGAATACGACATGACGGATCCTGCTGTTTTCTCGTGTGAAAAACAGAGTAGTCGTACTGTAAATGCGTATATTTGTACTGAGCTATTTTTTGTAGAGTAATTTTGAATGATTCCGAAAAAGGGTACTTGTACTGATGCTTGCATGGGTTTGTACTAAGCGTCTTTTCACTAACTAGATTTTGCTCTGTTTTGCTCGTAATTTTCAATGGTTTATTGTATCGTCGCCCCTGTACTTGCATGGTTTATATCATCGAACAGAATGATATTTTTTTCAAAAAGAAAATATTTTTTTATTCTTTTTAAAACTAAACTTTTTTTACAATGATGTTCTAGACTTCTCTTATTTTACAACTTGTACTTTTATCATTTGAATTGCATGGGGTTTCTTTTTTGCTTGAACTTTTACAAGTTAAATTTCTGTCATTTCTTTTATTATGAACGCACCACCATTTTTAACTTGTACTAATCAATATTTTTAATTCTACCATGTTTTTTCTAGAATGGACGAATATATGTTGGAGAAAAAGAGTACTTGAACTGATGTATGTATAGTTTTGTACTGAGTGTGTTTTCACATACTGAGCATGTTTTGTGACGATATTCTAGACTTCTCTCATTTTGAATTCAGCTCCTTAAGTGACCGGCCACAAAACAAGAAGTTGTACTGTTGAGCACAGCTCCTTGAGCGACCGCCCACAAAACAAGAAGTTAAGTTGTACTGTTGAGCAGGAGGTCCTCGACCCCGACCGCGTAAGTACATAGTATGACGATGTATTTGTACTGTCCAAAAACATACACAGAAGCACAAAGTAAACATTTAAGTACATTGGTGCTCACAGGAATAATCACACGCACAAAAACTTTTTCTTTGATTTGTTAACAAACTGATGATATAAATACATAGTGAACTTCTACACTTAGTGCTCCCTGATTTGTAGAAACAAAGTGAGGGGCTTAATTTAACTCCCCTGTCCACAATCCAGTAGCATCGAACGTCCCTGCTTGCCTGTAGTATTCTACTAGGTAGTTGTATCCACTACTCTACTAAAAACAAAGTCTCCAGCATTTCTAAAAAAATCGGTGCAATGAAGACACAAGCTGCATTTTTCTGAACGAAGCAACCTAAGAAATGAAATACTACAAGAGCTCCAACATCAGTATTTTAGAAATCATGGTGCCAATATATATCTTCGGCCAAATATGTCTTCAGTAGTTTGAATTCTTGATTGTTGACAAAGTTAATTAGCATCCAACTTTAGTGCTAGAAATGTTTGAAAACAGAAAAGAGAAGGAGTGTCGTTAGTCGGTCCCTGTAACTTCTGAAGATTATTTTGTTGCATCCAATGAACTGAAGGGAGCTCCTTCAACCTGTAAGATGAACGGAAAAAAGAAAATGAAATTTGTGAAGGTCGAAATGACCATAATAATCATGTAAAACATGTAAAAATAACAACAAGTTCATGCACAGTGACATTAGAAGTACACAAAAGAAACCTAAATAGAAGTTCTGTACTTTGAAATACTTCATTTTAGTTCCCAAATACTTCATTTGTTTCAAAATATGAACTTCTTTATTTATGTTCTTAGAACTTATTATGTTTTCCCTGCAAATTACATGGGTGAGAGCATGGTGCTCTAATTCAATTGCATATATCTGAAACTCCACATGCGACCTGAACTTATGCATAACAGTATGAGTGCAGAATACTTGTAAGCATAAGAAAAAGACATAGAGTGCACATATAATTTTCAAGATTTCCTTGATGTTCTGCATTTTAGAGTTGATTTACTGAAAAAGAATGCAATTTTTGAACTGAAAATCAAGTAAAACCTGAACTCATATAAATTTCAAGGTCAAAAGAACCTCCACATCCATCAAACTTCATATCATGTAGTTCAACTTCTGTAAAAAAGAACTTCTGGTATCCCTTATAAATCAACAAGAAAACCTGCAGAAAAATGTACATGTTCTCATTGGCATATCAATAAGCCCCTTCAGAGAACAAAGTGTCATATGCCCTTATCTATAGAGAAGCCATCGGTCCATGGCAGAGAAAGCATTGTTCAGAGAAAGATCAATGACACATCACACATACGACCCTGATTCTTCTTAAATTTATCACCCTCTCATCGAGCTCAAGTAGTACTGCAACTCACATTTTGAGTGACCGGCGGCGGGGTAAGAAGTTGGACTGATGACATGTAGATCTTCCAGTTGACTAGCTTGTGGGTGAGGACAGCGGGAGGGAGCGGCAGTGCAGGTGTGGAGGAGTGGGAAGGTCAAGTACAAGGCAGCAAGCGGAGCACCTCGAAGAGATGAGGGGGCTAGGAGGAACGACAGAAGGAGGGAGGCCTGTGGCGCCGACCTAAGATGCGATGGGAGCGAAGATGTGTTGCAGAGTCGAGGGCAGTGCTGGTCTTGCCGGACCGGAGGAGCGACGGTGGCGGGTGGGGTAGTGAACCTATTTACTGAACAACTACAATTCTACCATATAGTAAACTGCTGTATAATTAGAAAACAATCTGAAATTTTTGCACAAACACAGTACTGTTTTATATGTTTTCCAAGATCTTGAGATAGCTCACGGACTGAACTGAGAACACCTACTTTGTGTTTCAGGAAATAAAATAGACATCCTCTGCTTTTTGTGATAAAACTAGTGTGGAGTTGGAAGGAGAGGCAGTGTGGACGGACAATTAACCTCTCATTTTTCTTGCTCCTGAATGCATGCAGCTGGGAACTCAGGGCGACAGAGGTGGTCTCCGCGCTGCTGGGAGGAGCAGGAGGCCAGAGGTGGTTGTTGCCGATGCTCCGCTTTCCCACTGGTGGCCGCCCCTGCGGAGGCAGATCCATGGTCCGCCGCCGGAGGTGGGAGGAAAGGGCATGGCGCATTGCCGGAGGTGGGAGGCGGGGACGTTTGCCTCACGGAGGTTGGTCATTCCACTAATTATTTGGTGGCGATGGTTCATCACACTAAATTAGTAACAGATACTACACTACCTATATTCATCGGACTTAAGACACTTTTTTATTCTTATATGAGAACTGATGTTGTTTATCATATACTACCTCTATAACTAAATGCAAGCCATTTTTGCACTACTTCCCTAAATCCTATAAGTGCAGACCAAATACAGTTACAGAAATACTACACTAGGAGGTATCAATCGATCTAATCTATAGCACATTTTGCGAATATATGTGTGTGATCCGTAGCCCATAGCCTATGTGTGATTTGTTCCAATTAATCCATGCATTTTTTATCCTTTGCTGCCTACAGCTATGACTAGACCCGTTGGAGAGGTGGGGAGTTTCAAGTTAATGGTTTGCTTTCAGAAACTTCAAACAAGAGCGGAGTAAAGGCTGGAAGGTAAAACTACTGTTAGCATGTGTACCTTTTTTGTAGCATCTCATCTCCTTTGCTTCAACTTTGGGCACTTTGATATGGTCAGCCTCTTTGATTTTGCAAGTGCCGGTACTCCACGAATTGAAACTAGTTCTGGAAAATGGTCAAGCGACAATACCTCTGGTAATGGACGATTACTGAGCCAAATGCCCATTTCTTGTCTATAGAAAATACTGGTTTTTTTCATTTTCCTTAGTGGTGCAACTACCTTCAGATTAAAAGGATCTAGATAACACTCATCCATTAAACTGCACATATTTGACATCATTTTCACGCCTGATAATACATCCATCTCAAAGTATCAGCTATCTGCTCACAAAGTATAAAATACCACAAGAACTTGAAAAAGAATTTTTCACTTCACAAAACTATCAGCTATGAGTTCACCGAGTCGAGATGGACAACTCTTTGAGGTCTCAACTATCAGTTCACACAAACTACAAAGCATGGAGTTCATCGAGTCTTAACTATCAGTTCATACAAACTACAAAGCATGGAATTCATAGTCTCAACTATCAGTACACACAAACTACAGACAACGGATTTCATCAAGTCTAAACTATCAGTTCACACAAACTACAAAGGATGAGGAGAGAGAGAGAGCATGAGAGAGAGAGAATCTACCCATCAGCTCATCGAAACTAGAGACCAGATCAACAATTATCCATAATCATTTTTTGGATCCATCAGCTAGCCTGTGACCATGTTGTAGCTACGAGAGAGGGAGCAAGAACATCACATAGCGAGAGAGTTGATGCATGATCAATAGTTCAGATCGGTAACTAGTAGCTAGTAGTAGTGGTTACCAACACACATACACATAAATTGATAACAAGGTAATGTAAAAGTTCATGTACAGTAACGCTACATGTTCAAAAAGAAACCTGAGATAATCCTCACATATTAATTTTTCTGTAAACAAAGAAAAACCGATTAGACATACGGTCAATGAGTAATTTTAAATTGTGCTGAAGGCACACAATAAAGAGTCGTCATTCTGTACATCCTGACATAATCAAATAGACTGCAGAATTTCCCAAGCGAACTTCCACATGTTTTTGTGAATTGAACCTTATTCATATTTTACATAGAAGAATTTGTAGTAGCATTTTTTGTGCGGATGGAATCTGCTAAATAGAGAAATGGCAACCAAAATTATGTCACTTGCCGGCTAGCATCCACGAAAACTGAGACAAAATTGAGTCTTGTAGAAGATCAAAGTAATAAAACACTTGTTGCATCCATCAGCAATTATGCATTACCAAGCAATGTGCAAAGCAAAGGCGCTGGTGTTCTCCCTGTGTGTGTGCTCGACTTGGACGGATGTGCAGCACTTGGTGAAGTTGGTGGCCGCGACCCGTGATTCTACTCGTACTGTTTTCAACGCTCCACTTGGACGGTTGCTAGCACCCCTGTTGGACGAGCTCGTGCCCAAGTCCTAACAAGCACCTACATAACATCAAAAATTTCAACTAGAGAAACATGATTTTTTAAGCCTTCTATGCACTACAAGACATCAAAAACAGTATTTATATATAGCCTTCTATAGCCTGCTGGACAAGCACCTACATATAGGGGAGTGAGCAATATAATGATAGGTTAAAGGTTCAAATACTGGTGATTTTACAAGGCCTCTCAAGTCTGAAACTGATATGAACTCCTTTTTGCCGAGCTACTGATTTTTTATATATAGTCAGCTATCTTTTTGAACACACACATTGAACCATTTGTGGGGTTCTTAACAAGCTGATGATAAAAAACATGTTGAACTGAACCATTTGTGGGGTTCTTAACAAGCTGATGATAAAAAACATGTTGAACTGAACTTTAGGTTTCAAGAAGTACCGAATGCTTTTGGGTTCTTTTATGTACCTTTTTGTTATCTTATTTCTGAACTCCAACTCACAATTAAAATCACAATACACACATGTACTATAGAAAAATGTGCATTTGTACTGTCCATAACAACGAATCAACCAAAAACAATTAATTTATGAAGGAAACAACTTTTGAACTTGGTAACTCTGTTTGAGCTTTGTTTCTTCAGATTTTTGAACTTGTGCAGCAGATATACCTGAACTTGTGTGAATGACAAAAATGAGACATATTTTTTTTATGCTTTTTTAAGATGAATTGAAAAAAACATAAAATGGTGAACCTCCAGGGAACCTCTCGATGAACTGAAGCTCATGCATACCTGGAGGGAGGACGAGGAGCTGTTGGAGCATCTCCAAGACATGGTGTAGACGGAGTTGTGTCGTGCAGGGGGCGCTCGGTGACGCGCTGGTGGAGGGGGCCGGCGGTGGCGCACTGAGAGAGGTGGACGGTGGCGGCGACT
>NC_057801.1:544524031-544582445 GCF_018294505.1 Triticum aestivum
CTAAACTAAGCCTACGCGCATTATATCTTAACCTACGCTTCGCCCACCGATCGATCCAACCAGCCGTACACGCTAATTAAACGAACCACGCACTCGCTAGTAATCTATTGTAACCGCTTACAACCAGACTCGACGCAGTTTGCCTGGCATGGATTCCTTTGCAAAAAGTCCAGCAGTAATGAGTTACGATCACCAACCGCTAATTAAACTGGTTCTGCATGAAGTAGTAATGATGTGTCCGTCAGTGTTATATAGCAATAGTAATGCATTATTACATGTGAGTCTATATTTACTATGTCACTATTATAAACCTGTAGTAATGCATTACTACATGTGAGCCTAGATTTACTAGTGTGGAGGATCAAAGCACCTCTAATTTTTTCCATTCATATTTTTTATTCCATTACCTTCCACTCCATCATTTTACTGCTGCTAGTAATTCGTTACTACATGTTAGAAAGGTTTTACTATGTTCAGGGATGAAACCATCGATAAAGCATTGCCCGGTAAAGAATCTTTGTCTATTACCATCTATACTACCACTATTACTACCAATGCATAGTGACCACCAAGTCGGAGTGGAGCGGACCACGCATGGTAAAAAATTTAAATGAATTACTTTTTCTTGCAAACAGTGTTACCCTCGAAAATTTGCGGTGGAGAGCCCCACGAGCCGACCGCCTAATTAGGACCGGCCGGAGCGCATGCTGAGCATTATGCGCGCTCGCGCACAATAGCTCCACCGTATATATATATATATATATATATATATATATATATATATATAAATTGTCAAAGGATATGTTTGAAGGGTTTCATGCTTCCTTGTCTTCAACCACCATAATATAGAGACCTGGTGATGTAGAGATTGCTCAAGATGTGAGTGAGTTGCAATCTCATAGATTTAGATTCATCCAAGTACCTACAAGGGTTAGATAACATGCAATGGTGCAAATATATCCAAGATATGTCATCATCCTCATAAGAGAGATTTCAAGGATTAGTCATAGGCTCATGTCTTGCATGAATCCAAATGGAGTTCCTACTCCAAGTTTGAAGCATCAATGATGTTCAATTCACCTCTCAGCCTGCAAAATACTTTGCATTCTTGCATATTGAACTTCTTGAATAAGTCCTTGGTGTACTTCGTTTGAGAGACAAAGGTACCTTCCTTAGTTTGCCTGATTTGCAAACCAAGAAAGAACTTGAGTTCACTCATCATAGACATCTCAAACTTCTCCGACATAAACTTCCCAAACTTCTCACTAAAATGAGGGTTAGTTGAACCAAATATAATATCATCAACATAAATTTGGCACACAAATAATTCTCCATTAACCCTTTTAGTGAAAAGAGTAGAATCAATAGTTCCAATCTCAAAGCCTTTTTCAATAAGGAACTTGGTCAAGCTATTATACCACAATCTAGGAGCTTGTTTAAGACCATGAAGAGCTTTGTGATGTTTGTAAACATGATTGGGTTTCTTAGGATTAACAAAGACGGGAGGTTGTTTAACATAAACTTCCTTCTCAATTTCACCATTTAGAAAAGCATTTTTAATGTCCATTTGGTACAAGGTGATATCATGGTGATTAGCATAGGCAAGTAAGATGCGGATGGACTCAATTCAAGCAACAGGGGCATATGTCTCACCATAGTCCATACCTTCGACTTGAGTGTAGCCTTGGGCGACGAGACATGCTTTGTTGCGAACCACTTGTCCATCTTCATCTTGCTTGTTGTGAAACACCCATTTGGTACCGATGATGTTGTGGTTGTTGTCGGGCTTTTTGACCAATGTCCACACTTGGTTTCTCTAAAAGTTGTGTAGCTCTTCATGCATAGCATTCATCCAATCCGGATCTTCCAACGATTCTTCAACCTTCATGGGTTCAATGCTAGAGATGAATGAATAATGTTCACAAAAATTAGCCAAATGAGATTTAGATCGAGTGATTCTCCCGGTTTGAATATCATTGTAGATTTGCTCGACGGGATGGTGTTTGGCGACTCTTGCTCGAACTCGTGAGAGCTTTTGTTTTGGTCGGGGCGGAACATCTTCTTCATCATCTTGTTCTTCTTCTTGGCCTTCTTCATTGTTGACGTTGTCGTTCTCTTGTCGTGGTGGTGAAGGTGGTTGATGAGGTTCATCTTGGTGTACTTCCTCGTTTTCTTCATCTTGGTGTGTCCCACTTGTGGATGCTTCCATATCAACTCTTGGTTCACCTTGTCGTGAGGTAGAATCTTCCACTTGGACGAACGAGGTACTCTCCTTCACCTCCGTTGGACGGATCTTGCCAATAGACAAGTCCTAGATTGCTTCTGAAGGGTCTTTGTCTCCTACATATATTGGCAATTGCTCTACTTGCGAGCCGTTAGATTCATCAAACTTCACATCTACCATTTTATCAACCTTTTGGGTGAAATTGTTGTAGACACGGTAAGTGTGAGAGTTTGAGCCATAACCAAGTAGGAAACCTTCATGAGATTTGGGAGCAAATTTAGAATGACGATGCTTATCAAGAATGTAGCACTTTGAGTCGAATACTCGAAAGTATCCAACTTGGGGTTTTTTACCATTGAGGAGCTCGTATGCCATCTTGCCAGTAGCTTGTGAAGATACAAGCGATTTGTTGCATGACAAGCTGTCTCAACCGCTTCCGCCCAAATGTGTTTTGGCATCTTGTATTCATCAAGCATCGTTCTTGCCATTTTGATGAGTGTCTGGTTCTTACTCTCAACAACTCCTTTTTGTTGAGGTGTGTACGTGGCTGACAACTCATGTGAGATTCCTTCTTCGTCAAGAATGGTGTCCACATTTGTGTTCTTGAACTCCGTTTCGTTGTCGCTGCGAACCTTCTTGATCTTCACTTCAAATTGATTTTCGGCCTTCCTAGCGAAGTTCTTGAAGATCTTTTGGACCTGCGATTTATCATCAAGAAAGAACACCCACGTAAATCTTGAAAAATCATCAACTATAACTAGATCAAATGAGTTTCCACCGAGACTTTTGTAGGCGTTGGGACCAAAGAGATCCATGTGAAGTAGCTCGAGCGGTCTTCTCGTGGTCATGATGTTCTTCACGGGGTGGCTTTCTCCAAACTGTTTTCCTACTTGGCAAGCGTTGAAGTATATCCTTATAAAATATGACATCTTTAACACCAAGGATATGATCACGTTTAATAAGCTTGTCAAGGTTCCGCATTCCCACATGACCTAACCGTCTATGCCACAACCAGCCTTTGGAAGGTTTAGCAATTAAGGAAGTTCTAGGTTGAGCCTTTTTAGTGAAATCAACAATGTATAGATCACCTCTACGTATGCCGGTAAAGACCATTTTATGATTATCTCTACAAAACAATTGGCAATCTACTTTAGTAAATGGGACATTGAAACCGAAGTCAGCAAGTCTAGATACAGAAAGTAAGTTATAGCCAAGAGATTCAACGAGCATAAGATTTTGTATGGAGCTGTCATGTGAGATGGCCACCTTACCGAGGCCAACCACCTTAACATTTGAGTTATCACCAAAAATGACGTACTTTCAAGGGTCGTCGTTTTCAGCAAGCTCACGAAACATATCTTTATCTCCGGTCATGGGATCGGTACATCCACTATCAAGGACCCATTCCTTTCCTCCTGCCATGTAGCCATGAAGATTTTCCATAAGACCAAAGTGTAAGGGATCCGCAAACCCTTGAGAGGTTTGAACTCTAGGGTGCATGCAGAGATCTCAACCTACCCAGCCTGCCTACTCGCGATCCTCCTAAGCCTAGCGCGTCAAGCTCAAAGAGACACAAAGACACGGCAGTTTTATCCTGGTTCGGGCCACCTTGTGGTGTAATACCCTACTCCAGCATTTTGGGGGATTGCCTCGAAGGGCTGAGGATGAACTAGTACAGTGGATGAACTGGCCTCATCAGGTGAGGTGTTCTTGAGGTGGTGTGGTGTGGTGTGTTCTAGTTCTACTTGTTCTCTTTCCCCTTATATGGTGGTGGCTAGTCCTATTTATAGAGGCCTTGGTCCTCTTCTGTCGGTGTACAAAAGTAGGGGCTCTGCTTTTGATCCCTTTACTTGTGCACGGGCAGTAAGAGCCACCCGCCACGGCCACGCATAACAGGGCAGGAAAGGGAAGCCGGTGTCGTGGAATTAACACGTCAGATGTCCTCATGAAAGGACTTAGTCATGGAGTCATCGCAACGGGTTAGCTTGAAGGGGTTAAACCGGACAAGGGACACGGGAGTTTTATACTAGTTCGGCCCCTTCGATGAAGGTAAAAGCCTACATCTAGTTCTGATGGGATTGATTGGGTTTCGATGACCAGGGAGCGAATACGCTTTGCCTGGGTCTCGAGTTGTTGTTTCTTGTCCTCAACCGCCGCCGGTTCGTCCCTTTATATACATAGGTTGACGCCCGGCCGGTCTACAGAGTCCCGAGGCCGACTCATACAAGTGTCCGGCTCGGTATCTCCTTTCCTAACTTACAATACAAGTTTCATAACCATGGCGGTTTACCACTATGGGCCCTAATCCGCCCTTGGGCTCTGGGCCTCTAAGCTTCATCAGTAAAGCGCCATCTTCTGGGTCTTCGTGGGCTTTAATATAGTTGAAGGTGAACCGGCCCCTCCTGGGCGGTTTACACTCAGTAGTTATATCCCCAACATTAGGCCCCAGATTGATTTGAACATGTTCATGTCAATCCTCGATACTTAAAAGAAATTCTGTAAACATCTCTTTAAATTTCTTATAAACCGCCATGATGTCTTGTCCTACAAATTTTGTTAAACCGCCACCGTGACGTCATCCTCTGGACAGAGCAACGGATCATCATGACGTCATCTCTATATAAAAGATTAAAAAGATTCCCTTAATTTAATGGTTTCCCGAAAATCGAGGCGACAGCTACGCCCTCGTTCGCCGCTTCAGGCTCCTCGATCCCCGCGCCTACCTTTATCCATTTGCCTTATAAATAGGCTCGGGATCCTTTCTTTATCCCCCTTCCGTGCCTCTTCTTCCTCCTCGTGACGCTCAAGCTCTGAAGCTCCGCCGCCGCCCTCAACCTTCGAGCACTGCATCAACAAAGGCCGCTGCATCAACCTGATCATACCAGAAACCTGCGGCTCTCCTCCGCTGCCCCTGCGCATCTGGTAAACCTCCTCCTCTCAACCCTAGATCTGTTTCTAGGGTTTCTGCGTTCATCCATGTCCATAAGTGTTCATCTTTGCTTGCTGCCTTTTTACTTACTGTCGACACTAGATGAACTTGTTCTCCTCCTTCTGCGGCCAAAGTTGTCATTTTATTTTACCTCGCCGTAGAATCTCCTCCTGCCTTGATAGTTCCCTTCTGGACATGATGGTGTTCTGTCGTCGCCATTTTTAGGGCTCAGAATAATTTTCTTTACTGGATCACGGTAGATCCAAATTTATAGCCTCATTTTGTGAAACCTGTTTCTGTCAACACTTAGTAGATTTTCAGCTCTAGCTCTTCCACCTAAGGGCGGTTTAACCTTTAGTAATTGATAATCCGCCATATATCATTAGCCCTCACTTAAACTGCCACCTTGTCTTGAATAATAATTTCCGGTTTATCTCACATGTATGCTTTGATTAAATTCCCGATTTAACACTGATTAGTACTTTCAAACCGTCATTCGTAAACCAGCCTTCATTTTTCTTTTACAGTCTGCTTTCCGAGATGACCAAACAATTCTCTGCTTGTAACTGGGTTCCGTCCCGGATAACGGATACGCAAATCAATGGTTATGTTGTAACGGGCACTTTAGCTTCAAAAAATGTCCTTCACTGGCGAGTTCCTGGCCCGGAATGCCCTCCTGAGCCTCAAGACGGAGAAGTTATTGTTTTTATGCAGCACTTAGACCGGGGCTTCAGCCCTCCCGGATCAAAAAATTTCCGAGATGTCCTTGCTAGATTTCAACTCCATCCACAAGATATTGGACCAAATTCCGTATCAAATATATGCAATTTTCAAGTATTTTGTGAAGTTTACCTTGAAGAAGAACCATCTCTTGAGCTCTAGCGGGACTTTTTCCATCTAAACTGCCGAACTGAGTTTTCTGATGATCCTAACACGGAACTTGGTGGGGTATCAATCCAGAAGAGGAAGGAAGTTGATTTCCCTCATGCAAAACACCACAGTCATCCCAAAGACTGGAACCAAACTTGGTTTTATTGTCAGAACACTGCCCCTGCTGAAGAAAATCCTTTGACGGGTTACCGCCCTCACCGGCTTAGCAATGGCCACCCGTTGCCTGAACGATTAACTGCTAAAGAATGGCAAACTTTTGCACCTCAACTCGCCAAGCTCCAGGCTATCTTGGCCAACGGTATGACTGGCGTTGATCTCGTTCGCTGTTGGGTTGCATGGCACATCCTGCCTTTAAGTCGCCGCTCCGGATTAATGCATGAGTATACCGACGACGTGAAGGACCCTCAACAATTTAATGAAATAGAAATGACTGATGATGAAGTCACCGAAAGTGTGAAGAATATGCTTGATGAATAAATCACCGCGTGTAGCCAAACTGGGATGCTCCCTTTTTACACCTCCAACAAACCGCCAGCGGTGAAAAACTGTAATCTTGTGATTTTTTGATCTGCCTCCACTTTAACCATGTTCTAATATTCCTTTAATTAATTTTACAGGCCAATAGCTCCTTTTGGAAAAAGAAAGCTTCAGATAAACCGGCAAGGGCTCCTTGTCCAAAGAGCAAGGTTATAAAGAGAGCAGCCAAGAAGAAAACCGGCGAAAATGCTGATCCGCCCGAAGATATTGAGGATTCGGATCAAGAGGTAAAACTTGACTCCCTTGGCTCCCTTTTCATACATTTTATTAACAATGAATTTTATCAGGATGATGCGGAGGTCAGCCGTGCGGACCATGTTGAGGCAATCTCTCTTTCCTCCGATTCAGATCTTGTGCTGGTTCAAAGATTTTGCCGTGCCGTCCGGAAAGTGAAATACTCTCACCCTCTTGCTTATTTGGATCCGAAATTTTCTTTGAAGACACAGCAGCCTGAAGGGTGTCGCACAACCCGACACAGTGGCCAGCAAGGCACCTCTTCCGGTTTATCGGACACACCAACCCGAAAGCATCATCCAGAGGTTACTTGTTCTCCCAAAAAACTTTATCCCTTAAAGGGTTTCTTCCGGTACCCACTCAATCCGTCTGATCCGAATTACCAGGCATCTTCCAATTCGTCTGGCAGTTCATCAACCACTCAGCTGCCTCCCCTCAAGACCGTCGCTGGGTAAGCGTATTGCTTTTTCGGTTTGTTTCTTCATGCGTCGGTTTATCATACTATTCCTTACTTTGATGTTGTAGCGCCAAGGCCCGATTGAGCAAGAAAGCTAAGACCAGCGGCCCCACTGACGATGTTGATCCAGAGAAGACCCCAGAAAATGCTGGTGAAAATCCTGATATTGTCATAGATGACTCTGCTCCGCAAGACCCAGCTACTGATGCTAATCCGCTGGAGGCTGACCCGGCTACACATGTTGATACATCAAGTCCACGTGCCACACCTCCAAGTCTAGTTGTTGATCCACGGAGTTCAACTCCTGATCCGCCAAGCCCTGCTGCCAATCCGCCAAGCCCAGCCAAAGATAATATCAATCCATCGAGCCCAGCCAAAGATGATGATGATGTTATTGTTACTGGCACTACTTATACCGCCCCGGGCAATCCAGTTGTTTTGTCGAAACATACCACCAAGGACGAATTTGCTGTTATGGGCAAAGGGAAGGGGAAGACTGACTTGTCAAGCTATGCTAATCTTTCTGCTCAGGATCTTCATTCCAGATTCTTGAATCGGCTTTTCACCAGCCGAGATTATGAGACCGGTTTGATAAATCTGATGAAGGAACGCTATGAGGTATCCATTTTCACCCTTATTCTGTACACTTACTGTATTGTAGCCCCCAAGGGCCGGTTTATCTGTTGAAGATAAACCAGGACTTTTATATTCCATACTGTGATTTGTTGACTTTCCTTGTGTATTTTCTTTATCAAACACACATTAGCCCCCAAGTGACAAGATTAAAACTTGTATTGATCCTTGGGACTTTAAACAATCAGTAGTAAAGAAACTATCCACATTAGCCCCCAAGTGCCAAGTGTATAACTGGTTATATGCTTGGGACTTTCGATAAAATATTTACATGCTCCTCTGACTGTGGCAGGCTGATATAAATCACCAAGGCTCTCGAATTGATGATCTTCAAGAGAATATCAAATCCCAACAAGCAGAAACTTCCAAGGCCAAGGATGAACTTAAAACCGCTTTAGCCACCATGGAGCAACTCAAAGAAGGGTTCAAGACTGAGTTTGCCAACTGGGATACTGAAAAGACTGCATTGCTGAAGCGGGCTGAAGACATCGAGTCGGATCTTAAACTAGTGGTGGAAGAGCTTACTGGGTTGAAGCGCCAAGTGAATGCCATGACCTCTGCAGTATTTGGTAAGTACTCTTGCCAAGGCTTCTTGAATGACCATCTTTGTAATTTTGCCGGTTTAACATGAAATTCTTAAACCGTTGTAGGTGGCCGCATTTCTCATCTGGGCTCTGATATGCGGATGAAGCTGAAGGCAGCATATACTCTGATTGAACAATTGTATACCGGTGTCCAACGGGTTATCTGCGCAGCGTCATACAACAATCCGGCCCCAACACTGATCAAGGACACTCTAGCAAGGTTGTCCATGACACTAGTGTAGATAGAAGAGATGAAGCAATCCGCTACCAGGGTTGGCGCTTTGTTGGCACTTACCCGAGCCAAAGCATGGATAGCTGACCTGGATCCGGTTGACATTGCCAAGGGCTTTCCTAGTGAACAAGAAAATAGGGCAGAGTTTGATAACGAAGCCTCAAAAATGTGACAATGGAGATGCGTCCTCTGGCGAGTCAATTGGCAGAAGAAGCTAACTTGACTGTTCACTGGTCCTTTTATGATGCCAACAACAAACGGATTGATATTATCATGCCAGAAGTGCAAATTCCTATTCCGCCAATCCGTAAGCACACTTACACCCCTGACATTGATCCGACTGAACTTATAAGTGAAGAGGCTGTCCTTCAGGCTTTAATACGGATTGACTGGACCACCACTGACTTCCAGCCACTGGATGGGGAGGAGGAGGCTAAACCAATGCCAGATGATCCATCAACTTCATGTCAACATGGTGATGAGCACTGACCCGGCAATCTGATTGATGCTTCATAAACTTCACTCTGTGGAAAGGACAATTCCGCATTTTGGGCCGTAAAGTGCCTTGTAATAGGCTAGTTAAAATACTGTGATCTGTTGCCATCGTGCACTGGGATGTACTTTGTTTGATCCGCCATGACAAATTCAGCGTTGGCTTATATATCATAATATATTTTGCAATCCCTATGTCTGCATAAAAAGATTTGTCTGGGCGTTTTACCGCTGGACGGGTCATATTGCCCAAGATAAAGCCTGGCTAATAACCAGAGCGGAATAAATATGAAATAACTCATACCTGTGATATGAAATCCCTTGGTGAGGGTAAAAACTCAAATCTTGAGCTGTTATAACCCCTTCCCTATAATGATGTTATGAATAAGTCATGCCGGGTTACGATGAACAGCAGATGATCAAAGTGGCGACATATAGTCAAAGCCAGGTCGGGTTTTGTAAACACCGATTTGATAAGATGGTCTGACAACTTTTAGCTGAAAGCCAAGCCGGGTTAACAAACACCGGGTTAATATGATTACTGAAAAGCCACACCGGGTCAATAGACACCGGTTCAAAATAAATTCATCAAGAAGTGAAAACTTAGCAAAAAAGCAAACAAGAAACCATGTAGTCAAGGATTTTCAAGGGCTGCCAGGCCCAAATTCGAGGCTTTTCATGGGCTGCCAGGCCACTGAGTTAAACCATTTTGGAAAGCCTTGTAAGATGGGCCTCCAACTAACCAATCGTTGTTTTAACCTTGACAAGTTCAGGGTCTATATTAGATTGACTTGTCAAACGTTCGGCGGGTCATGCCAGGATTACCTGGATAGGAGTGGCTTACTTGATGAAGGCAGGTTAACCCGGGGTTTTAGGTGTATACACCAGGCTTCCAAGCGGTGGGTCGATACCCAATTACAAGGGTCCTTTGAAACTCTTTGTGGCTTTTGCACAAAAGAGCCCCCAAGTAACTTTGTGAGCTGTGCTCAATGGGTGCCTATGTTTGAGCTGTGCATAACATCTAGACTCTCTTTGGCCCCTTGGGTGTGAAGCTCCCAAGCTGTGTTGTGGCATGATAGCCGGTTTAACAGGTAGTACTTCGCTTTGTCAGCTGAAGCCCCCATGTAAACAAAGAGATTTGAAGACAAAACGGCAGAGGCCCTGCTTATAGCAAGGAGGCCAGTTTATTATATTGATCATAATATATACATTGTTGAAATATGTACATAAGAAAAACCTATAGCTCAAGTGTAGTAAGGCCTAAGGAGAGCTATGTTCCATGGCCGCCGGGTCTCCTCCTCAGAACTGTGTGAGTCTTGTCGAACGTCAATGAGGTAGTATGATCCGTTGTGCAGATTTTTGCTGACCACAAAGGGTCCTTCCCAAGGTGGGGATAACTTGTGCATATCGGTCTGATCCTAGATGAGCCAGAGCACTAGGTCGCCTTTTTCAAAGCTTCATGTCTTAACCCGGCGGCTGTGATAACGCCGCAGGTCTTGTTGATAAACTGCCGATCGAGCAAAAGCCATGTCCCTCTTCTCATCTAATAGGTCCAGCGCCTCTTGACGTGCTTGCTCATTGTCCGCTTCAACATAATTGGCAACCCGGGGCGAGTCATGACGAATATCCCTTGGGAGGACGGCTTCAGCCCCGTAAACCATGAAGAAAGGTGTATAACCCATAGATCGGTTTGGGGTGGTGTTTATGCTCCATAACACAGATGGCAATTCTTACACCCAACAACCCGGCGTCCGCTTCAAAGGAACCATAAGCCGGGGCTTGATACCCTTCAGGATCTCTTGATTCGCCCTCTCTGCATGACCATTGGACTAGGGATGAGCCACGGATGCTACATCAAGCCGGATGTGCTCTCATTGACAAAACTCCTCCATCTCGCCTTTAGAAAGGTTTGTGCCATTATCTGTGATGATGTTGTGTGGAAAGCCAAAATGGAAAATGATATTTTGAGAAATTGAACCATCGTGGCTGCATCACACTTGCTGACGGGCTCTGCTTCAACCCATTTAGTGAACATGTCAACCGCCACCAACAGGTGGGTCTTCTTATCCTGGGAGCGCTTAAAAGGTCCCACCATATCAAGCCCCCAAGTGGCAAATGGCCAAGTGATAGGAATCATCCGTAGCACTTGAGCCGGAACATGAGCTCGATGTCAAAATTTCTGACAAGCGTCACACCGCTTTACTAGATCCTCCGCATCAGCATGAGCTATCAACCAATAGAACCCATGACGAAAAGCTTTAGCCACCAGGGAGTTTGAACCGGCATGGTGACCACAATCCCCTTAATGGATTTCACGTAGAATCTCTTGTCCTTCTTCAGGAGAAACACAACGTTGGAATATGCCTGAAACACTGCAACGGTGTAACTCGCCATTGTGAATAATCATGGACTTGGACCGCCGGATTATTTGTCTGGCGAAGATCTCATCATCTGGTAACTCGCCCCGGTTCATGTACCCCAAATATGGAACCGTCCAATCCGGAGTGGTATGTAAAGCGGCCACCAATTGGGCCTTCGGATCAGGAACAGCTAAATCCTCCTCTGTAGGCAACTTAACAGACGGGTTATGCAAGATATCTAAAAAGGTATTGGGTGGTACCGGTTTACGCTGAGATCCTAGCCGGCTTAAAGCGTCTGCTGCTTCATTTTTATGGCGGTCAATGTGCTCAACCTGATAACCCTTAAAGTGACCTGCCACAATATCCACCTCGCGTCTATAAGCCAGCATGAGTGGATCCTTAGAATCCCAAGTACCAGAAACTTGCTGAGCCACCAGATCAGAATCTCCAAAACAACAAACCCGGCTTAAATTCATTTCCTTAGCCACACGGAGACCGTGGAGTAAGGCCTCATATTCAGCTGCATTGTTAGTACAAGGAAACATTAAGCGGAGAACATAACAAATTTTATCACCTAGAGGGGAAGTCAGAACAACTCCAGCCCCCGAGCCTTCCGATTGCCTGGATCCATCAAAGTGAATAGTCCAGTATGTATTATCCGGTTTGTCCTCTGGTGCCTGTAACTCGGTCCAATCATTGATGAAGTCAACATGTGCCTGTGACTTGATTGATGTCCAAGCTCAATTGCCCACTTTGCAACCCGGCCAGTTGCCTCCCTATTCTGAATTATATCGCCCAAAGGAGCTGAAATGACCACTGTAATGGGATGGCCTTGAAAGTATTGTTTGAGTTTCTGACTTGCCATAAAAACCCCATAAACCAACTTCTGCCAATGTGGATACCGTTGCTTTGACTCGATAAGTACTTCGCTGATATAGTAAACTGGTCGTTGAACCGGATATTCCTTACCAGCCTCCTTGCGCTCCACCACAATTGCCACGCTGACAGCACGGGCATTAGCAGCCACGTACAATATTAAGGGCTCTTTGTCAACCGGAGCAACAAGAACCAGCGGTTCAACCAACTGCTGCTTTAAATCCTCAAAAGCCGCATTAGCTGCGTCACTCCGGACGAAATCATCTGTCCTTTTCAACATCTGATACAAAGGAATCGCCTTTTCTCCCAAATGGCTGATAAACCGGCTAAGGGCTGCAATTCGACCCGCCAGATGCTGAACATCATTGATACACTTCGGTTTAGCCAAAGATGTAATCGCTTTGATTTTTTCTGGATTAGCCTCAATGCCTCTGTTGGACACCAGAAAGCCTAAGAGCTTGCCTGCCGGAACACCAAAAACACACTTGTCCGGATTAAGCATCATTTTGTAAACCCGAAGATTGTAAAACGTCTCCTTGAGGTCATCTATCAAGGTTTCCTTCTTCCTAGATTTTACCACAATGTCATCCACATAGGCATGAATATTACGCCCAGTCTGCGTGTGAAGACAATTTTGCACACAACGCTGATAAGTTGCCTGGGCACTTTTGAGCCCAAAGGGCATAGAAACATAGCAGAAGGCTCCAAAGGGAGTGATGAAAGATGTCTTCTCCTGGTCCTTAACTACCATTTTGATCTGATGATAACCTTAATAAGCATCCAAGAAACAGAGGTGCTCACAACCCGCCGCCGCATCAATAATCTGATCAATACGCGGGAGAGCAAAAGGATCGGCCGGACAAGCTTTATTCAAATCTGTGTAGTCCACACACATACGCCAAGTGCCGTTTTTATTAAGAACGAGCACCTGATTAGCCAACCACTCAGGGTGAAATACTTCGATGATAAACCCAGCAGCCAATAGTCGGGCTACCTCTTCACCAATGTCCTTGCGTCTTTCTTCGTTAAAGCGACGAAGAAATTGCTTGACCGGTTTAAACTTGGGATCAATATTAAGAGTGTGCTCAGTGAGTTCCCTCGGTACACCTGGCATGTCAGAAGGCTTCCATCCAAAAATGTCCCGGTTCTCACGGATGAACTTGATGAGCGCGCTTTCCTATTTCGGATCCAGATTGGTGCTAATGCTAAACTGTTTGGATGAATCACCAGGAACAAAGTCAACAAGTTTAGTCTCTTCAGCCGGTTTGAACTTCGGGGTCGGGTCATGCTCGGTGGTGGGTTCTTCAGAGGGGTCATGTCTGCCGGATCAACATTGTCTTTATAAAACTTCAGCTCCTCTGTAACACAAACCGACTCAGCATAAGCCGCATCACCTTCCTCACAATCCAAAGCGATCTTTTGACTTCCATGTACTGTTATGGTCCCCTTATGACCTGACATTTTGAGCTGCAAATAGATATAGCAGGGTCTCGCCATGAATTTTGCATAAGCCGGCCGTCCAAATAGTGCGTGATACGGGCTCTGGATATTCACTACTTCAAAGGTCAATTTTTCAGACCTGGAATCATGATCATCTCCAAACACAACCTCCAAAGTGATCTTGCCAACAGGATATGCCGATTTACCTGGTACTACACCATGAAAAACAGTGTTGGACGGTCTAAGATTCTTGCCAACAGGATATGCCGATCGACAGTAAACATACGGAAGTAGTAGGAACTGAATCGAGGCTTAAATCCAACAAACCTATAAGTCTACAGATTAGTAACACGTGATCCTGATAGAAAGAAGAGAAAACCTAGTTCCTTAACCCTGTAGGAAAGATAGAATGACTCAGATCAGAAGGGCATAAGGTAAAGGAGTAAAAAGAGCCTTACGTTCCATCCCACAATCAATTCCCTTATATAACTAAAGCATTTCTGGAGTCAACTTCGACCAGTTTGGCTTGGTAATCCTACAGGCAACCTGGCTCTGATACCAAAGCTGTCAGGACCCCGATCCTAAGTCACACCGATCTAGCATGTAACACATCATATCACTTTGCGGCCTCATGCACGGTATTCCCACGGGTGCCACCTTACCTGGCCCAAGACCGTTTGTGCCTTTTGGCTCACGTATATGATAGTGCCGCTAGCATCCATATGACAAAGAACCCGGGCTGACATGGCTAGTCGTGAACCCAAAGTGGCCCTAACTTACAGGGACATGCATACATGACCCAGCAACGAACGTGTCGGTCATCAGCGAGTGAATCCGGGCTGTAGCAACTGGGCTAGAAGGACTCCGATAAACCGGGCTGTAGCAGGCTAACAGGATTCCGGTAGACACCGTGTGACAGTGAAGGGACAGACACAGGAACGAAGAAGGACACATGCCGGCCAGCCTAAGTGTTCCGGAGCAGTAGCAAGCTACCATGGCTCAGTGGAAGCACTAGGAGACGTTTCCCGGTAAGAGAGGCTACCAAGGATAAACAACTAGGTTGTCAGATCCCACACATACCAAGCATTTCAATAACATACACACAATATGCTCGATATGTGCAATTACAACATGGCATCACAACATGACTCTATGACTCATGTATTTTATTCAACAGGCTCCGAGGAGTGAGATATTACAAACATGGGTCTCATGACCCAACATTCAGAGCAGACAAGTCAAAGCACAAGCGGAAGCTTAACATGTCTGGGTACAGACATCTATAAATGAAAAAGGCTGAAAAGCCTGACTATCTACCAGATCCTGCCGAGGGCACAAGATCGTAGCTGAGGTAACAAGCTAAACGTCGAAGTCCAAGCGGAACTACTAGCAAGACTGAAGTCTCTCTGCAAAAACATAAAATAGACAAACGTGAGTACAAATGTACCCAGCAAGACTTACATCAGAACTAACTACATATGCATCATTATCAACAAAGGGGATGGTGGGGTTTAACTGCAGCAAGCCAGCTTTGACTCGGTGGCTATCCTGAACTACGACTGCAAGTAACTCTTTTGAGGTGGCGCACACGAGTCCACATATTCACCATATCAATACACCACTATGGATCCGCTCCCGTCTCCCTACGAGAACGCCATCCATAGCACTCATGCTTATCTTGCGCATTTTAGAGTATCCACTTTCACTTGTCTATGAACTGTACAGGCAACCCAGAAGTCCTTTACCGCGGACACGGCTATTCAAATAGATAATGTTAACCCTACAGGGGTGTACTTCTTCACACACGCTCTCACCACTTACCACCGTTTACACGACATGTACTCGGCAACCTTCAAGCGGAAGCCCAGTGAGGGTGTCGGCCACGACCTGACTAACCACACAAGTCTCTCGTCCAGGTTTATCGCCTATTCGGGTTCCATCCGCAAGGAGATCCGGCCGGGGTGTCACTCACGGCCCCAAACGATGTGTGCAGGGTTCCCAAGCCCACCTCGACGGGTGGATCTACACTTGGTACACCGTGCCACGGTGCCTAGTCTGTCCCAATCCCACCTGTACCGGGTGCCACTTGGTAGACTACTAACACTACCTACAAACACCAGAAACTAGTTGCAACTCCTGGACAGAGATCAAGTTGATTAATAAGTCGAGAAAGTCAATTAAGGATCCCAATGTGTGGTAGTAGCTGTTCATGGATCACAAACACAGAACTCAGTTCCTGAGGATGGCTGCAATGAGATAACCCACCATGTACTCCTACATGGCCTCTCACCGCTACCTTTACCAAATCGTGTTCACACACTTAGCTCTCAACAGTAGGACATGTTCACACACCTCCGATTCATCCCCGATGAATCAGACCTGACACAACTCTAAGCAATAGCAGGCATGACAACAAGCATGAATGAGTAGGCACATCAGGGCTCAAACAACTCCTACTCATGCTAGTGGGTTTCATCTATTTATTGTGGCAATGACAGGTCATGCAGAGGATAAAGGGGTTCAACTACCGCAGCAAATAACGGTTGTATCGTTGTTGTCCTAATGTAGTAAAATAAAGCAGGAGCGAGAGAGTGGGGTTGTATCGGAATGAACAAGGGGGTTTTGCTTGCCCGGCACTTCTGAAGATAGTATAGTTCTTCATTGGTGTCATTGATCACATCGTCGAAACGCGTCTATCGAGATGGGGCAATTACCGGCAACTGAGAAAGAAACACATTCAATGCAATGCGCAATATGATGCATGCTCATGACATGGCAACATGCTGGTGTTTTGAGCTAATGCAGCTAACAACAAAGTTAAATGAAGTTGGTTTGAACCCTAAGTTCAAATCCAAACTCCATATGTGAAATTCAAATGCCATTTATATGATTTGTCCTAAACAGCAGCCATAAGTTGCTCTAACATGCATGAAAATGGTACGGATGGATAGATTGGATTTTTCTGATCATTTTTCATATATAAATTATTTCATTTGGAGTTACGGTTGATTTTATATGATTTTTAGAAGTTTGTGCTATTTTCTGGAATTTCCTGTATAAAAATAAATCCAGAAAATACTTATTGCGTCAGCATTGCGCCACTATGACGTCAGCAGTCAACGAGGCCGGTCCAAGTCAAACCTGGCCAGTGGGGTCCCCTAGTCAGTGACCCAGTGCTGGTTAGTGTCGCTGACAGGTGGGGCCGGGTCAACAGCCACGTCAGCAAGTCAGCGCTGACGTGTGGGGCCGGTCAACAGGTGACGTGGCCAGGTCAAACTGACCTGTGGGGCCCCTGGGGTTAGTTTAGTCTAAACAGGAGTTAAGCAGGGTTAATTAGTCCATGGGGACCGGTAGTCATTGGCTCTGTGGAGGGTTAGCTGGCCGTGATTAGCGCTAATCACGCGGACACGTCGGCTCGCCGGAGTTCAGCCGGCGGTGACCTCGAACCACGGCGGAGCCCGCTTGGAACTTGCCAGAGGCCACGGGTCGACGCGCCAGGGGCACCAGAAGGAAGCCCGTGCCCGTGTGCATCTAGGGAGACCAACGGGAGGGCGCAGGGTGGCCGGAGTTCGGCGGAAGCGAGCTCCTGGCGGCGGCCGGAGCTCGGGCAGGACCGGCTACTCGCTATGGTGCATGGGAAGGTGAGCTAGCAGGTGCGTTCGTCTCCTAGGAGCAGCACGAGCACGATGACGTGCTCAGGGGCAAGCTACTGCGTCTGTAGCCACGACGGTGATATGGCCGTCGGTGGCGAGCTTCGGGCACTTGCGGAACGACGGCTAGAGGACGGGAACGGAGGGGGCGAGCAAAGAGGAGAGATGAGGAGCTCACAGGGAGGCGGCGCAGAAGGTTAGTGGGCTCGGGGGCGCGCCAGACGTCGCGAATCGACGGCGGTGATCGGTGGCGCCCAAGGTGGAACACGAGCTCGAAGGTGTCACCACGGTGCTCTTGGGTTCGGGATCTTCCGCGTGAAGGAGGTTTGTGTCGTTACGGAGCTTTTGGACATGGGGAAGGGGTGAGAGGACCACGGTGGTCACGGTGGCAGCGAACGGCGGTGACGGTGGCGTTCGGTGGTGAGAGGGAGAGAGAACAGAGGAGGGGGATGAGCTCGAGAGAGTGAGCGAGGGGGTTCCAGAAGGGTAGCGTAGCAACATTGGAGGTGTCCAGGCGTCGGGGACGCAGGCAGGCAGGGTGGACGTGGCCGGGGCGCGTGTCGGCGCGCTGCGGCCATGCGCTCGTCCTCCTGGCAAGGAGGAAGACAACAGGGGAAGGGGCCAGGTGGGCTGGGCTGGCCAACTAGGCCGCCAGGCTGGGCAGGTAAGCGGTCCAGGTAGTTTCCTCTCTCTCTCTCTCTCTCCGTTTTCTATTTAGTTTTCTGGTTTTCTATTTCTTCTGTAAATGTTGGGCTTTATTAAAAATACTTAGGCACACTCAAAAATCACCAAACTGCTCATGGCCACTGTTTGGAATATATCCAACATGGCACAGTTCAGTTTAGGATTATTTGGACATTTTAAATATTTTATAGTATTTAAATGCCCAAATGCAAATAAGTAATGATTTAATTCAAAAATCTAGAATGGCCTAGGAAAATGTGCACCATTTTTGGGAGAGGTTCTAGACCAATGCAAAAATGATGAACTTTTCGGAAGGGCATTTTGGGTTCATTGAGAATATTTTTATTTGAACCTAGTTGATTTGATCTGGTGCTAGGGTTTGAGCAATCCCCATTTCAGGTTTAAGAGAAATTTAAACATGATGCAACACAAGACTAACTAACCCAGAGCAGATCAGAACTAGGGATGTGACAATAGGCCTGCTGCTGCACCACGACGGTTTGAAGAAGAACTCTGGCCCGTCGCGTCTTAATTGTTGCCAATGAATCGCCCTCCATCGGAATAGCTGCCAGGCGAGATGTGCAGCAATCATGTTATCCAAAGGGCTCGAAAAGTGACCCGGTGGTGTTGACACGTATTGCAGCGGGTTATCCGTTCGTCGAGGTGGTTCCATCGTCCGTGGTTGATCTGGCGCTGCCTTCGGCGTGTTGGTCTGGTTCATAGCTACCGGATCACTCGGCCCAGCCCCCGGCGTATTGAAGAGATTTACTCCCTCGAAGACTGGTGGCATACGTGATCGATACTTTCTCCGCATTACATCATTTGATGCATTCTGATCCAACATGAGCCGGTAATTCTGCGCATGTATCTGCTGTGACTGGGCATCCAAAGTGGCCCGTTCTTCAGCCAACCTAGCGTCCTCAGCTGCTAGGTCCTCCTTAGCCTGTGTTATCTGGTCCTTCAGCTTCGCAATATTTGCATTATGCTGATCCTGCATCTTCGGGGTAACTGTCGTGGTCAACAAGGTCGCCCAGGCATCCATCAAACCGGAGAGGACTTGAGTCGGTCGGCGCGCCGGGCCTCCTGCCGCGGCCGCTGATCCGGTATTCATTGCCGCTGTGGATGAAGATTGCAGAGTGGGCTGTGTTCTGGCCATGAAAACAGCAACCCGACTTGGCGGTTCTAGGAGGTCCGGAATACTGTTGCCATCGGAATATCCTTCGAACACACCATCTTGAATTTGGTATAGGGACTCGGTTTCACCAATGGATGACTCGCCGTCGGAATAAACAGTCGTCTCGCCTTCAGACACCGGTTCAGATCCGATCCCGTGGACACATCCTACGAACGCACGCTTCATGGTGAGCTTAACCCGGGCAGGACTCGCACGCTGAGTCGTCTCGACGAGGTCGGTGTAGATGTCCGGCTGAGAGCCCGGTTCGCCGATCTTGCCGATGAAGACATGAATTCTGCCAAAGGGGACCTGGCACCCGTACTCGATTGAGCCGGCCTCGGGGCCCCATCCTTCATCATTGATGTAGAGCTTGCCACAATGACTTTTGGTCATGCGGCCAACCACGTACCCCTTGAGTCCTTCAGAGCTTCCCTTCAAGAACTCGAAACCATTGTGCGATAGCCCCACGGTGGGCGCCAACTGTCGTGGAATTAACACGTCAGATGTCCTCATGAAAGGACTTAGTCATGGAGCCATCGCAACGGGTTAGCTTGAAGGGGTTAAACCGGACAAGGGACACGGGAGTTTTATACTAGTTCGTCCCCTTCGATGAAGGTAAAAGCCTATGTCTAGTTGTGATTGGATTGATTGGGTTTCGATGACCAGGGAGCGAATACGCTTTGCCTGGGTCTCGAGTTGTTGTTTCTTGTCCTGAACCGCCGTCGGGTCGTCCCTTTATATACATAGGTTAATGCCCGACCAGTCTACAGAGTCCCGAGGCCGACTCATACAAGTGTCCGGCTCAGTCTCTCCTTTCCTAGCTTACAATTCAAGTTTCATAGCCATGGCGGTTTACCACTATGGGCCCTAATCCGCCCTTGGGCTCTGGGCCTCTAAGCTTCCTCAGTAAAGCACCATCTTCTGGGTCTTCGTGGGCTTCAATATATATAGGACCTTGAAGTATATCTAGAAGGGGGGTGATTAGACTACTTGACCAATTAAAAACTGAACCTTTTCCCAATTTTAGAGTTTGGCAGATTTTAGCAATCTTTGGACAAGTCAAGCAATCATCACACAAATCAAGCAAGCATGCAAAGAGTATATAGGCAGCGGAAATTAAAGCATGCAACTTGCAAGAAAGTAAAGGGAAGGGTTTGGAGGATTCAAACGCAATTGGAGACACGGATGTTTTTGTCGTGGTTCCGATAGGTGGTGCTATCGTACATCCATGTTGATGGAGACTTCAACCCACAAAGGGTAACGGTTGCGCGAGTCCTCGGAGGGCTCCACCCACGAAGGGTCCACGAAGAAGCAACCTTGTCTATCCCACCATGGTCGTCGCCCACGAAGGACTTGCCTCACTAGTGGTAGATCTTCACGAAGTAGCCGATCTCCTTGCCCTTACAAACTCCTTGGTTCAACTCCACAATCTTGTCGGAGGCTCCCAAGTGACACCTAGCCAATCTAGGAGACACCACTATCCAAGAAGTAACAAATGGTGCATTGATGTTGAACTCCTTGCTCTTGTGCTTCAAATGATAGTCTCCCCAACAATCAACTCTCTTTCATAGGATTTGGATCTGGTGGAAAGAAGATTTGAGTGGAAAGCAACTTGGGGAAGGCTAGAGATCAAGATTCATATGGTAGGAATGGAATATCTTGGCCTCAACACATGAGTAGGTAGTTCTCTCTCAGAAATGGTAAGTTGGAAGTGTAGGTTTGTTCTGATGGCTCTCTCCACGAATGAAGAGGAGGTGGAGGGGTATATATAGCCTCCACACAAAATCTAACCGTTACACAAAATTTACCAAACTCGGTGGGACCGAATCAACAAACTCGGTCGGACCGATTTAGTAAACCTAGTGACCGTTAGGATTTTCGGTGGGACCGACATGCAACTCGGTAGGACCGATATGGTTAGGGTTAGGCCATAACGTAATCTCGGTGAGACCGATTACACTAACTCGGTGAGACCGATTTTGGTAATTATCTAACCAGAGAGTTGGTCAGGTGAACTCGGTGGGACCGATTTGCTCTTTTCGGTGAGACCGAAATGTTACAAAAGGGAAACAGAGAGTTTACATTGCAATCTCGGTGGGACCAATCGCTCATTTCAGTTAGACCGAAACGTTACGAAGGGAAACAGAGAGATTACAATCCCATCTCGGTGAGACCGAGATCCCTATCGGTAAGACCGATTTGCCTAGGGTTTGTGGCAGTGGCTATGACATTTGAACTCGGTGGCGCCGGACAGAAAGAATCGCTATGACCGATTTTGACTTTAGGTTTAGGTCATATGAGGATGTGAGAAAGTAGTTGAGGGTATTTGGAGCATATCACTAAGCACTTGAAGCAAGAGGCTCATTAAGCAAGACCTCATCCCTCCTTGATAGTATTGGCTTTTCCTATAGACTCAATGTGATCTTGGATCACTAAAATGTAAAATGAAGAGTCTTGAGCTTTTGAGCTTGAGCCAATCCTTTGTCCTTGATATTTTGAGGGATCCACTTTCATCATCCATGCCATGCCATTCATTGAGCTTTCTTGAAATAATAGTCTTGGAATAGCATTAGCTCAATGAGCTATATGTTGTTATGAATTACCAAAACCACCTAGGGATAGTTGCACTTTCAATCTCCCCTTTTTTAGTAATTGATGACAACATATAGATCAAAGCTTCGACAAATGATAATAAGATTGAAAAACATCGTCGCTTTGAGAAGTATGTGATAAGCAAGAGCTCCCCCTAAATTTGTGCATAGTTTAAGATTTGCTTTGGACTACAAATGCACAAGTAATTAGGCTCATGGGTTACTCTTCCATGTCACATACATCTTGGTGGAGCGCTCAAAATAATAAAGATTGAATACATGCACTCATCACCAAGCAAAGTGAATGATCATATAAGGATAGGTAAGATAATATCATCAAACAGGCATAAGTGTAGCTTATGATCAAACACATGATCATCAGTGTCTCACAGGTAATAGCATAGTATCTCAAGCAATCAAAAGCAAACAAAGTTTAACCACCAAAGCAAGAGAGAACAAAAGCAACACACACTCTCTCTCGAAGCCTATGATCTATACATTTTTCTCCCCCTTTGGCAACAAGTTACCAAAAGGTTCATAGAAAATGCATAGTGCTAGATCGACTCTCAGGCTTGATCTTCAGTTGGTGGTGTAGAGATGGCTCCTCGGACGAAGGCTTCAGTTGATGTAGATGGAGCTGGAGGAGTTGGTGCTGGAGCTGGTTGCCCTGGAGCTGTAGGAGCTGTTGCTGGTGCAGATGATGTGGCTCTATTGTCTGTCACAGGCACTGCAGTTGACCTCTGAGCTCTAGGCACTCTGGCAAATGCATCAGTGGTTGTCTTGCCCTTCCTCTCCTGCATGTCTTCCTGAAGCTTCTCCACAACTGACTGAATCTCAGTTACTTTGACATCTAGATCATAGAGTTTTTGTTCCATGATTCTTTCCAGGCTCTTCTGGTTTTGAGTTAGGGTGGCCAACCCCTTCTCAATCCTTAGTGATGATGCTAGCAAGTAACCAAGCTGCTCCTGGTTGTTCTTCAAAAAGTACTTAGATGCCTCCTCTTGAGTTGGCATCTTGGCAGCCTTCTCTTTCCTTGCTTTCTCCTTCTTCTCTTGAGCTTGCACTGATGATGGTTCATTCTCATTCATGACAACTTGATTTTCCTCAAAGTCTGGATAAAGAGCAAAATGTTCCTTATCCAACAGATATTTTCCTGTGCCCATCTTTGAGTTAATCAACTCTTGAATCTGTGGGGCATATCCACAACTTCTCTTCTGGTCTGCTGCAGTCCTCTTAATGGTCTCAACCATAAGGCTCATGACCTTGGAATTTCTGTGGCACATCAAATATATGCAGCAAGTTGATTGCATGCCTTCTGATCATGCTCTGGTCACCTGACTTGGGCAAGAGAGTGTGCCTTAGAATCCAGTTGATCGTAGGCAGCCCTGATAGAAGAAAGTGGACTGACCCAAACGAGAAAGTCTCAAGAGCTTTGTCTGGGATCTCCTTGTACATATGTGACATAGTATTGTGTCCCATTTTCTTCTTGGCATAGACATCCAAGTCATCTTCACTCTTCTTGGGGGCATTGATCAGACTATCCCATTCCTCTATGGTTGACTGGTACCTCGTACCTTCTGACATCCAAACTATCCTGCCATCTGGATAGAAGTGTGCTGTGGAGTAGAATTGCATAATGAGTTCATCATTCCAGTTGGTGAGCTTCTGCCCAACAAAATCTGCAACTCCACAAGCTTCAAAATTGTCATACACTCCAGGATAGTGTTCTTCATTCTGCTTCATGTAGGTCCAGTCGACCCATCTCATATCACACACTATGGGCTTCTTAACCAACAAGATTGTCTCATAGAAGTCCTGTTGTTCCTTTGTATGGAACCTGTAATCAACAACAGTCCTTCTCCTGGTGGCATATGGATCTTTCATTCTCCATAGCCACAACCCCGAGTCTCTCCTGATATTCATGTCCTCAGCCACAGGATGAGCATCATTGTGGTCTGGAATCTTGGGCTTTAGCTTCCTCAGGACTTGTCCTTCATCCTCTTCCTCATCAGCAACTTCAGGGACTAGGGCCTTGTTCTTCTCAGCAGCTAGAATACTCTTGGTATTCCTCTTTGGGGCAGCTTTGGGTGCTGGTGCAGCAACCTCTTCTTCCTCTTCCATCATGGAAGGTTGCCCAACAACTCTGGCCATGGTCTTTTTGACCCTTTCCTTCCTTTTCTTTCCTTCAGCAGCAGCAGGCTCTTTGGGATCAGGCTTTTCAGGTATTTGAGTTGATCCTCTGACCTTCAGCATAGGTGTCCTCTTGGCAGGGACCTTCCTATTAAGTCCAGGCTTAGTGGTCTTTGCTGAGCCATACTCCTTTTTGAGCACTACCTTCTTGGAAGTAGCCTCATCTTCTTCTTCCATATAATCCTCATCCTCAGATTCTGAGGTTCTATTCTTCCTTGTCCTAGTGGCAGCTTTAGGCAGATTGCTTGGGGTGCTCCTGCTCCCTTCATCTGAGCTGCTAGAGGGACTAGTGCCCTCACTCATGTGAATCTGCTCTTATGACTTGTTCTGACTATCACTTTGGTCTGACATGCTGCAAATCACTGACTGCAGACCCTGTGAATAGTTATAGATGAGATAGAATGGATGAGCATCACAAAATGCAGAGATTTTTGCAAAAGAATGATTCAAAATCTGAATTTTAGTTTTCCACAGAAAGCATTTCGGATCAACCGATTTTCAGACTCGGTGATACCGAAGCAGTTTTGGAACCTAAACTGGTAAACTCGGTGGGACCGAGTCACAGTTCAGCGGCACCAAGACTGCTAGGGTTTCACAAAGTTCTAAAATCGGTCACACCGATTTCTAATTCTCGGTCAGACCGAGAGTTACTAGTACAATGGCGTTAGACAAATCGGTGGGATCGAGTTTTTCAACTCGGTGGGTCCGAGATGGTTTCGGCGGAAGCCTAACCCTAAATTCTCAAATCACATCTATTCTAAGGATCATATTGACTGGATAGGAGTGTTTCAATCGTGGCAAGATACATAATGAACACAATGTGCTAGGAATCAGACGAGGATAGCACTATGATCGAGTCCACACCCTAGCTCGGCGATGAACTCGCTACAACGGCAACGACGGGGGTGAAATCCGTTGACAGCGGCGGAGACCAGCGACAGGAGGCGGCTGGCGACGAGGAGACGATCCAGAGACCCTCGAGGCAGAGCGAGCAATGCGCGGGTGAAGGGGTTTGGAGAAATTTCCAAATTTTTGCCCGTGACTATATATAGCCCGACCCTGTCGGTGTGACCGAGTGGAACAACTCGGTGGCACCGAGATGCATAACTGTATACAGTTACAGCAACTCGGTGGGACCGAAAAGTTCAAATTGGTTGCACCGAGATTGAAAATCTAGATCGACTTAGTGATCTCGGTGGGACCGAAATGGAGGAATCAGTCAGACCAAGAATCACAAAGAAGTTTTGGAAGTTTAAGTCTATGACGAATCGGGGACTCCGAGTGCTCCTCACACAGAGTGGTTCGAATCTGACTTGATCAAATTTTGTCATGTAGCATGAATAGAGTTTGAGAGGAGAAAAGCATAGATAGATAGAGAAGGTTCTTAGGCATTCTTTTCCATCCACTTGGCAAAAGAAAAAGAACCCAAACAATCAAAGCAACAAGTGGATGTCCTCGAATGAGTAAAGTATGCAACCAACATGCTCACACAATAGAATGGCAAATGAAATATGTGGCAAAGCATGCACAACCAATTCTAGCATCTATTAAACAATTGGCGATGACTAGGTCATCTATATATGAGTATATAGACTTAGGAGTCAAATGAGAACATTTGATCATAGGTCATACTCATCGTTTAAGCTCAAGTGGGGTTACCACTTTTACATAATGCATTGATGTGTTCACACCATTAGAGTTGCTTTGACTCAATTCTTAGAGTTAAGCTCCCCCTAGATGTGAGATCCCCTTTTAGAGGGATGAACTAACCTTGGGTTTTGTCGATGATGACTTCATGTAGGTGTTGAAGATGTGGATGCTCAATGTGGATGTAGATCATTTGGAGCAATCCTTTGGAGTGAGTTGCACTTTCAACATACCTACATGGGTTAGTCCCACAAGGAACAAACAAGAATATCCATAGACATAGAGTGATGCAAAAACAAGATGATGTCCATGAAATCATTAGGTTACCTTGTCCCTTGCCTTACCAACATGAGGGTTTGTGACTCCTGGAACTAGTGCAAGATGTGGAAGTTGATTGCACTTGTCCTTGCCATAATTATATGAGTGAAGAATGTTGGTGGAGTCACCCTTAAGAACTCTCTAGTTCTTCTTCTTCGGGATCCACATCATCTTGATGGGAATCCTTGGAGTTGTAGTTGTACATGATGAAGTAGAACTTGACGTAGTCTTGGGAACCCACTTGACCAAGGCCTTAGGTGCTTCCTCAAATGCATCAATCTCCTCTTGAAGCTTGTCCTTGCCTTTGTTCTTGTGGTCTTGTGGTGGAATATCATCTTGTGCTTGTGTTCCCTTGAAGGAAGTAGGATCATACTTCTCTTGTTGAGGAACAAACTTTGTCTTGGGGTATTGATCTTCTTCCCACTCAACTCCATTGGCATTGAACTTTCATTCAAAACCAACACCTTGATTCTTCTGGTGCCTTCCTTGCTTGCGTAGAATTTCCTCGAATTGCTTACTCCCGGCAAGGCTCTTGTATACACCTTTCTCTATAATTCCCTTCAATAAGCTATTTTCTTGCTCAAGTGTAACTTGGCTAAGAGAAACATTAGTGGAATCAAGAGAACTACTAGAAGCAACAATATTTGATTTAGCATAATTATTGTTACTACTAGAGAAAGGATCTTTCTTGTACTTGTTACTACACTTGACTTGAGGCATGTAAGTGGATAAGAGTAAATGCTTGGCCATGTAAGAAGAACTTTTCTTACGGAGATCATCATTGATTGCTTTTAAGAACTCATGCTCTTGCTCAAGATTGAGCTTTTCAAAGCGTAACTTCTCATGAGCCCTTAAAAGTTCTCGATGATCTTCGAAGATGATTTCATGAGCTAACTTAAGAGTGTTTAGTTCTTTAGTTAGAAGCTCAATCTTCTCCGTATCATTGTCATTCGTTTTATCTTGATTAGCATGATTAATTGACGTTTCATCATAGTATTCATCACTAGAGTTGTCAACAAGTAAATCATCATCACCTAGCAAGTCATCTTCATCACTATTGAAATCAACATACTCAGGATGTGTTACCTTTGGACCTTTGGCCATGAAGCATCTTCCAATTCCTTCATTTGGTGAGTCAAATATGCCGTAGGAGTTGATTGACACAAGTGCTAGACCGGCAACACCTTCATCTTGAGTATATTCAGAGTCGGAGTGATAGCTTCTCTCGGAGTGATTGTCGGAGTCGGAGCCGGATACCCATTCACCAACATGAGCTTGATGTCTTCGTTTTGTGTAGCTCCTTGTTGACTTGTCCTTCCTTTCCGAATCCTTGCTTCTCTGTGAGGGTCTTCGTTCATAACGATCATCTCTACTCCTCCTCTCTCTTGGTGGTGATTCTTCTCTTTTGCTTCTTCTTTTTGGAGAATCTTCTCTTCTTTTGTAGGGTGCCGTACACTCATTGGAATAGTGTCCGGGTCTCCCACAATTGTAGCAGTTGCGCTCTCGACTAGAAGATCTTTTGTCATTGTAGGACCTTGACTTGGAGCTTCTTTCTTTTCTTCTACTCTTGTAGAATTTGTTGAAGTTCTTCACCATTAAGCTCAATTCTTCATTGAAGGTTTGTTTCTCACTTGATGATGTGGGGGCTTCACATGAGGCTTTGTAAGCACCACTTGACTTGTTGTGAAGTTCCTCCTTATCCTTGAGTGACATCTCATGAGCAACAATTCTTCCAATGACTTCCGTTGGCTTGAGATATTTGTAGTTTGGCATCATTTGGATCAATGTGCACACGGTATCATATTTTCCATCCAATGCTCTTAGGATCTTCTTGATGATGAATCTGTCGGTCATCTCTTCACTCCCTAAGCCGGCAATCTCATTTGTGATAAGTGCAAGCCTAGAGTACATTTCAGCGACACCTTCACCATCCTTCATCTTGAACTTGTCGAGCTGACTTTGGAGCACATCCAGCTTGGATTCCTTGACGGAGTCAGTACCTTCATGCATATCAATCAAAGTATCCCAAATTTCCTTTGCATTCTCAAGACGGCTGATTTTGTTGAATTCTTCGGGGCACAATCCATTGAAGATGATATCACAAGCTTGAGCGTTGTATTGCAGCATCTTCAATTCATCTGCATTAGCTTCACGGTTCGGCTCTCTCCCATCAAAGAATTCACCTTGCAAGCCAATACAAATAATAGCCCAAACGGTGGGGTTATGCCCGAGAATATGCATTTTCATCTTATGTTTCCAACTAGCAAAATTAGTACCATCAAAGTAAGGACCTCTACGGTGATAATTTCCCTCGCTAGACGCCATACTCTCCTAGGTTGTGAAACCAAGGCTATGACCACCAAAAGCTATGGAAATCAAAGCAAATGGGGACCAAGGCTCTGATACCACTTGTAGGACCTTGAAGTATGTCTAGAGGGGGGTGATTAGACTACTTGACCAATTAAAAACTTAACCTTTTTCCAATTTTAGAGTTTGGCAGATTTTAGCAATCTTTGGACAAGTCAAGCAATCATCACACAAATCAAGCAAGCATGCAAAGAGTATATAGGCAGCGGAAATTAAAGCATGCAACTTGGAAGAAAGTAAAGGGAAGGGTTTGGAGGATTCAAACGCAATTGGAGACACGGATGTTTTTGTCGTGGTTCCGATAGGTGGTGCTATCGTACATCCATGTTGATGGAGACTTCAACCCACGAAGGGTAACGGTTGCGTGAGTCCACAGAGGGCTCCACCCATGAAGGGTCCACGACGAAGAAACCTTGTCTATCCCACCATGGCCATCGCCCACGAAGGACTTGCCTCACTAGCGGTAGATCTTCACGAAGTAGGCGATCTCCTTGACCTTACAAACTCCTTGGTTCAACTCCACAATCTAGTCGGAGGCTCCCAAGTGGCACCTAGCCAATCTAGGAGACACCACTCTCCAAGAATTAACAAATGGTGCGTTGATGATGAACTCCTTGCTCTTGTGCTTCAAATGATAGTCTCCCCAACACTCAACTCTCTCTCATAGGATTTGGATCTGGTGGAAAGAAGATTTGAGTGGAAAGCAACTTGGGGAAGGCTAGAGATCAAGATTCATATGGTAGGAATGGAATATCTTGGCCTCAACACATGAGTAGGTAATTCTCTCTCAGAAATGGTAAGTTGGAAGTGTAGGTTTGTTCTGATGCCTCTCTCCATGAATGAAGAGGAGGTGGAGGGGTATATATAGCCTCCACACAAAATCTAACCGTTACACACAATTTACCAAACTCGCTGGGACCGAATCAACAAACTCGGTTGGACCGATTCAGTAAACCTAGTGACCGTTAGGATTTTCGGTGGGACTGACATGCAACTCGGTAGGACCGATATGGTTAGGGTTAGGGCATAACGTAATCTCGGTCAGACCGATTACACAAACTCGGTGAGACCGATTTTGGTAATTAGCTAACCAGAGAGTTGGTCAGGTAAACTCGGTGGGACCGATTTGCTCTTTTCGGTGAGACTGAAATGTTACAAAAGGGAAACAGAGAGTTTACATTGCAATCTCGGTGGGACCGATCGCTCACTTTGGTTAGACCGAAAAGTTACGAAGGGAAACAGAGAGATTACAATCCCATCTCAGTGAGACCGAGATCCCTATCGGTAAGACCGATTTGCCTAGGGTTTGTGGCAGTGGCTATGACATTTGAACTTGGTGGCGCCAGATAGAAAGAATCGGTATGACCGATTTTGACTTTAGGTTTAGGTCATATGAGGATGTGAGAAAGTAGTTGAGGGTATTTGGATCATATAACTAAGCACTTGAAGCAAGAGGCTCATTAAGCAACACATCATCCCTCCTTGATAGTATTGGTTTTTCCTATAGACTCAATGTGATCTTGAATCATTAAAATGTAAAATGAAGAGTCTTGAGCTTTTGAGCTTGAGCCAATCCTTTGTCCTTGATATTTTGAGGGATCCACTTTCATCATCCATGCCATGCCATTCATTGAGCTTTCCTAAAATAATAGTCTTGGAATAGCATTAGCTCAATGAGCTACATGTTGTTATGAATTACCAAAACCAGCTAGGGATAGTTGCACTTTCAATATAGTTGAAGGTGAACCGGCCCCTCCTGGGCAGTTTACACTCAGTAGTTATATCCCCAACAGTCGGAGAGAAGCCGAAGGCACAAGACAAACAAGGCAACATCAAGGACCAAGGCCACAAAGTGCATATGGGCGAAGTAGGTTCCCGGCAAGATCCTTGTCGGGGGCAGCCTCCGCAGCCCCGGCAAGTCCCTTGCCGGGGCAGCTCACCCACACCAGTGGAGCGAGGCACCTTTGAGCCTACCAACGCTAGACAAATGCGTTGGACCAGGGCTCGGGAGGCACCTCCATGGTGGCATATAGATCTTTGTGAAGACAAAGAATGCTCAAGATCAGATGAGGATTGGAAGGCAACACTCCCTGTCAAGATCCTTACCGAAGAAACCCACAAGACCCCCGGCAAGATCCTTGCCGGGGACACCGGTGCGCCATGGAAAGACCCTTGCCGGGCCACCCGGCAAAGCCCTCGCCAAGCGCGCCGGCAGGGCCACTGCCAGGCCCGCACCAACCAACTCCCCGCCGCTGTTCGCATGCAGGTGCCAGCCCAACCAGCTAGGCAGGCACCTGCATGGCAACATGCAGCTTTGAAGCCAACTTAGCACGCACATGTGTGGTGGCATGCAGATCTTCGTGGAGGCTCCACCACCGCGCCACCTCAGCTGCCTGCCTATGTGCATGGCACCACATGCATCGCTGGCCAGGGCACGTGTCAAAGCGAGGAGGAGCGACGACGGACGGGACGGACCTCGCTCCCGTCCCCGATAAAGCGAGGGACACCTAAGCCTCGCATTAAATGCACTTTGTCCTATAATACTAGCGATAATCTCACAATGTTGTAGCACTTTCCACCTCCTGTGTGCCACTGTGGCAGCCCCTTTTGCCTATAAAAGTAGGCTCATGGCGCACTGGAGAGGGATTCGGCTCTTTCGAACCTGGTAGCACCCACAGCTAGTTCAAGAGCTCAAGAACACTAAATACATCCACCAAAGCAGGATCATAGGGTTTTACGCATCTTTGCGGCCCGAACCTGGGTAAATCCCCCTTTGTGTTGTCTGCTAGTCCCGCTCTTCTCACGATCCCGTGCCCCGCAACCGTAGTAGGGACTCCAGTGATCCCATAGGTGTCGTTTCCCACCGACATCTTCCCAAATGTTGGCGGGAAGGGATCCCACAACGGCCGGATTTGAAAGGGGACAAGTGGTACAACTTATCCTGACAAAAGTAGTCTTCTCCTACGAAAAGCCTTTGGTCGTGACGCTGTGGTGGGCTTGTGGATGACCTCCGTCCTGCCATCCTGGCGGTCTTGGTCGCGTTGCACGAAAATGGAAACCTCTGGCTGATTCCTCGGGACTCCGCGCCTGTGGCTTGTCTCCCTTGCACCAAAGAGGAAACCTGTGCTCTACGCCCGCCTGGCGCCCGCCTGGCCTTGGTCTTCATGGCTCACGTCAGCAGAGCCTCGTGAGGTAAGATTGCATAGAATTCTCCGCCCCTCAGGAGCCAGCCTGAGGAGGCCGATGCCCTCGGGGGTCTTGGCGTTGCCCACCTCGCGAGGCTTTGCCCCTCGTGAGGGTCTTGCGGTGTTGATGTTGATGTTGGGCCGTACCAGGCCGTCGATGGAGCCACGTGGCGGGCCGCAGGCAGGCAGGACTGGATACCCCCATATCTAGGACACCGACAGTAGCCCCCAGGCCCAAGGCGCCCTCGGACTTGGCTTTCGGGTGAAGACAAAGGGTAAGTGCGGAGCGCCGCGGGCCCTAACCGCCTACGGCCTTGATGACACGTGGAGGTTGATGGGACGTGGGCGCCTCCACTTCCCCATGCCGCCTTGATCTGGCAGGCCCTAGACGCCCATTGCCAGTGCAGCTCGCTCTTTGCAGATTGCCATGCTCGGACATGTTTCTCCCTCTTCTAACCTTACCGCCGTGTCCATAGATCCGGCGTTGGCGCCTCACCCTTCTTTTGGTACTCACCAGGGCCCCCAAGACGAGGAAGAAGAAGGGGAAGCCGCTCGCCCCGGCCGTCCTACCCCGGCCCCGGAGCCAGCCCTTGAGTAGTCAACGGTGATCAATGAGGAGGGGATGGACAAGGTTTGCCATGCGCTCGCCACCGATTCCAATGAGGGGAGGGCGGCGGCTGTCCGCCCTGCATCTTGGCAAACGAGAGAGATGAGCGCCACCGAGATCCCCATCTATCTCCATGCTCTCCTTGCAGGGTTGATTCCTCCCTTCTCCCCTTTATTCAATGATGTGATATCGCACTACCAGATCCATCTGCTGCATCTAGATCCCCGCTCTACCATTCTTCTCGCCGTCTTTTCCTTCCTCTGCGAGGCCATGGTCGGCATCACTCCTTCCGTGGCCTTATTTCGCCATTTCTTCTTGCTTCGGTTGGTCGACGCCCACCAATGCTCTAGGTGCGCAAATTTTTAAGCCGTGGTTGCAACCGCTGGTTCGGGGATTGACTTCGAGCTCTCGCCCGCTGCGAAGGGATTCCGGAAGTAGTGGCTTCTTATGGACGCATGCGCATTCAGACCCTTGCTCTTGACTCCAGGGGCGCCGGCCTTGCCCAGCTCCGGTTGGGTCCATGAGAAGCTCTCTGACCGGCGTCTTGCTTTCGTCTCGAAGAGATTGGCGAGGCTCCAGGAACTGGAAGTGATGGCGCCCATGGTGGTGAAGGAATTCGTCAAGTAGCACATTGCTCCCCTTCAGCGCCACTCTCACCCAATGTGGGACTTCACTGGTGTCGGAGATCCGATGAGGCTGTAGAGGCCATCGCTAGCTGCCAACACCTTGAGCATGGTGCAAAATCTCCTGATCGGCGAGCCCGAGCCTGCTGACCTTCTGGGTGGTGGCTGCCTTCTCTATCTGTGCTCAAACAAGACAGCCTTTGCTGGGCAGATGCCTCTGTTTGACGAGTGGGGGTTGCTTCCCGAGGGCCTTGAGGGGCCCCACGAGAACACCGTCTTCGTGGCTCCTCTCCTAATCGACCCTACTATGCGCACCCCGAGTGTGGAGGTAGGGGTGCACACCTCCAGCAGCTGTCGAGAGCTCCTCTGGAGGCCCGGCGCCAATGGTGGCCCAGGAGGTCGAGGCCCCCAGGGACCTGGAAGGAGTTGCCGCAGAACTGGCGCGACCCCAAGCTCCGGAGGTAGAGGCTCCTGACACACAAGGTGGTTGAGGGTGTCCTGGACTAAGGGGTCCTCGGACATCCAGACTGTATACTTGGTCTGGAATGTTGAACTATGAAGATACAAGATAGAAGACTTCGTCCCGTCTTCGTATGGGACTCTCCTTTGCGTGGAAGGCAAGCTTGGCGATTCGGACATGTAGATTCCTTTCTCTGTAACCGACTTTGTACAACCCTAGCCCCCCGCCCCCCGGTGTTTATATAAACCGGAGGGTTTAGGCTTCTAGGGTTTAGCCACAACAATCATGACCTCATAGGCTAGACTTCTAGGGTTTAGCCATTACGATCTCTTGGTAGATCAACTCTTGTAATACTCATATTCATCAAGATCAATCAAGCAGAAAGTAGGGTATTACCTCCGTAGAGAGGGCCCGAACCTGGGTAAACATTGTGTCCCCCGCATCCTGTTACGATTAGCCTTAGATGCACAGTTCGGGACCCCCTACCCACGATCAGCCGGTTTTGACACCGACATTGGTGCTTTCATTGAGAGTTTCGCTGCATCGTCATCAGAAGGCATGATAGCACCATCAATCATCTAAAACAATGCAGTCTAGGGGGAGATCTTCCTCCCTGGACAGCTCTTCGTATTCGGCGGCTTCTCACTATGGGCCAGCTTACTTGGCCATCAAGAGCAGATAGATAGCTACGCCCCTAGCCGTCAGGTCAGATTTGGAAGCATGAATTTCGTGGCCGATATCCATGGAGACTTGATATTCGACGGGCTCGAGCCCATGACAGCTGTCCCCGGCCACCATGATGAACATGACCTAGATCTGTCATCTGGCCGCGTGCAGGAGATAGAGCCTGTGACCGCCCTGGCCCTAGAGCCAAAGTAGACTGTGTCGTCCGAAGACGGGAAGCTCAACCCTGCCACTAAGGCCGCAGACTCAGCGACGCTCGAGCTACACAGAGACCCAACATCGGGCTGGGCTTGTGTCACCGGAACCTCGGACTTGTCTCCGACCATAGTTTTGGATTGCGTGCATCCGCGTCCATCAAACCTGATTGGGCGCTCATCTTGGAGTTCAGCTCCACGGACATCTTCTAGCACCCGCCCTTAGGCGATGTGTTAAACTCATTGAAATCCCTCTGCCTATCAGGGAACTCTCGGTCGAACTATGTCCGGCTCGAATGCGAAGCGCACGATGAAGAACTTCGTTTCCCACCCAACACCCACTTCATTGCCACTGTCGAGGAATTAACCGACATGCTTGATTACGGCTCCGAGGACATCGACAGTATGGATGACGATGCCAGAGAGGAGCAGGCACATAAACCACCACCTTTAGGGCAGTGGACAGCTACATCATCATACGATATATACATGGTGGACACACCTAAGGAGAATGAGGCCGACGGCGATAACAGCAAGTCTGTCGATGAACCTCCTAAGCGTCGGCGTCCCAAGCACCGACCTCAATCCGGCAAAAGGAAAAATAGCAACATGGTCACGGGCGATGATGATAATCTGAACCAAGCCGAGGACCCCGCAGACCCATCGTTGGAGCAGGGCGTGCGAGAGGACCGCGAACACAGTCTGGAGATGTTGTCCGACCACAGTGACGCCAAAGATAGCAATTACCAACCTGTCTCTGAAGAGGAGATCAGCCTGGGCGATGACGAATTCGTCATCCTAGAAGAACCATTAAAACAAGAACGCCTCCACCAAAGACTTATCGCCATAGCAAGGACCCTGAATGAGCAGAAGCAGCGGCTTAAAGCCGCATAGGATATGCTCAAGGACAGATGGAACGAAGAGCTAGACACTGAGGAAAAATACGGCAGTAATCACCAAACAAAGAGCTATCCTAATCATAAGTTGCTGCCCGAATTCGACGAGGACACTATTGCGCCTATACCACCGAAAAACAATATGGTCGACAGGCCATACCGACCACCTCGTGGTCGAGGCAGAGCGGCTAGCAATGCCATACACAAGCCCGCACCCCCTCCCCTTAAAGGAAGGAAGGTTGCGGCCCAGGACCAAAAACACGATCTATGTGAGGACCTGGACAAAAAGGCTAGAAAAACCAGGTCCATCTATGGATCCAGGGAACGTGCTCCTACACAGGATCATGATTATCAAACCAAATATACCGGTCATTTACCGAACACTACAACCGTCGAACCCAATCCATGACACGGCCAGATATATGGGTGCCGCACACCTCCTGTGCTTCACCCATGAGGTGCTGGAACACAATTTTCCACAAGGGTTCAAACCCATAAACATCTAGGCATATGATGGAACAACGAACCCTGCGGTTTGGATTGAAGACTTTATTCTTCACGTCCACATGGTTCATGGAGATGATCTCCACGCCAACAAATATTTACCCCTCAAGCTAAAAGGACCACCTCGGCACTGGCTAAAAAGCCTCCCTAAAAATTCTGTCGGAAGCTGGGAAGAACTTGAGGATGCTTTTCGGGGCAATTTCCAAGGGACCTATGTCCAGCCCCCGGATGCAGACGATCTAGGTCACATAATCCAACAACCCGGAGAATCAGCCCGTAAGCTTTCGAACCGGTTTCTCACTAAGGAGAACCAAATCATCGACTATCCGGACACCGAAGCCCTAGCGGCCTTCAAACATAGTGTCCGGGACGAATGGCTAGCCAGGCACCTTGGCCAGGAAAAGCCAAGAACAATGGAAGCCTTAACTACATTAATGACCCGCTTTGCACGGGCGAGGGCATCTGGTTAGCCCATAGCAGCACCAACGATCCCGGCACATCTGAAGTCAGGGATGGCAATGGAAAACCATGACGCAACAAAAACAAACGCCAGCACGATGAAGAAAGCCCAGACAATACAGTGGTAAATGCCCGATTCTGGGGCTCCAGACCCGGTCAACGGAAGAAGCCATTTAAAGGCAACAAAGACAGCCCATCCAACCTGGATAAAATTCTAGACAGGCCCTGCCAGATCCACGGCACTCCTGATAAATGAGCCAATCATACCAACAGAGAATGTTGGGTCTTCAAGCAGGCCGACAAACTCAACGCCGAACACAAAGGGAAGGAACCTCAGAGCAAAGACGAGGACGAACCTCGCTATCCGAACACGGGAGGACAGAAGAAATTTCCACCGGAGATCAAAATAGTGAACATGATCTATGTCACTCATATCGCAAAGAGGGAGCGCAAACGCGCACTTCGAGATGTGTATGCCGTTGAGCCCGTCGCCCCCAAATTCAACCCATGGTCGGCCTTCCCGATCACCTTTGATCGCAGGGATCATCCGACTAGTATCCGTCACGAGGGTTCGGCTGCCCTAGTGCTCGACCCAATAATCGACGGATACCACATCACTCAAGTCCTCATGGACGGCGGCAGTAGTCTCAATCTGATATATATGTCCGCAAGATGGGGATAGACCCGTCAAGAATCAAGCCAAGCAGCACTACCTTAAAGGAGTTATACCGGGCGTGGAAGCCCGCTGCACGGGCTCTCTAACATTGGATGTTGTATTTGGCTCTCCCGACAACTTTCAAAGCGAAGAACTAATATTCGACATTGCTCCATTCCGAAGCGGCTATCATTCACTACTCGTAAGAACGGCCTTCGCCCATTTTAATGCAGTCCCGCATAATGCTTATCTAAAACTCAAAATGCGTGGACCACGTGGTATCATCACGGTCAACGGAAATACGGAGCACTCTCTTTGTATAGAAGAATACACGGCGGCCCTAGTAGTCAAAGCACAAAACAACCTATTCAAGCCAAGCAGCTCATCGGTCTTTAAGACCGCGGACCCAGCTAAACGTATCCGGCGCACACCTCAGTGCGGCAGCTCATATAAACCTAAACTCGATTAGCAGCTATACCCCCATCTATCGCCCCATAAGGAGACGACACACGTGCCACGTATACATAAATATACACTCAAAACTCCTTGGGTGGTGACAGGGGCACACTGCACACAAAAAGTCCATAGTTTGGCTCGACCCTATTCGGACTCCAGAAGGTATATTTCACGGTTCATTAAAACGAACCAGCTTTACTTACGGCCACACCAGATTCTTTTACCTAGTTTTTTTTCCTTTCTACAGATGGTCATCATACTATACACTTCAAGGACACTTCACAACGGAGATAAAGGCGCATATGTGTAGCAGGGCCCCGTATTAAGGTTTCTTTTTTAGATTAAGACCCTATGTAAAGCTTCTTTATCTCTTTTTGTTTTATACTTTCCTGGCATGTAAAATGTCCAAGAAAGATATCGGCATTATCTGTAAATATATGGCTCGCCATACTAAAGTGGATGTTATAGAAGCAGCTTGGTTCGTATTGTGTTTTGAGATTCATGCTCTCACCACCTGTGCTCTTTCCCCACGTCAGATTGCCATACGTGCCTTGATACCAGGGTCTATCACCAGGGGTTGTATTCAGCCCGGTGTATATTGAAAAGTCTGGACACCTATAGGGAGTGTTCGGCGTTGCGAGTTTGGCCTTATATGCATCAGCTCTGAATCATGTATTTGGTCAATAGTTGGGTTTCCCAGCTCAAGTGCTTACTACCTTACGTTCCGCTATATCGTCTAGGGTAGTAAAGGGAGAACTACTGCGATTGTGACCTAGCTCGTCCGAATGAGCACCTCAGTAGAGAAAGCCGAAAACTGACTGTCATGATGCGGCGAGAGCTGGTCAACCACTAGATGACTCATCGGAATCTTCGCGATTCCCTCTGTGTTAAACGAAGGATCGTCCTTCTGGTCACGTATGTACACGCACCGTATTCGGATAACCGCGGACATACCAGGGGCTATATAGTAGCTCCATCGTCAAACTCATATGGCTAAGTGAAAGTGTTAAAGCTCTATAGTCCGATTGCCTAGTTCGCCGCACTAAGACCTCCTTAACGGACCAAGACGTTGTGTCAAGTGTGATCAAGTGCTTTTCCGAAAACCCCTGCATTATACGCGAGGGAGCTGAAGCCGGTGACCGCAAACTTTCAGATTGTATATATAAAAAAGACGGCCGCACCGGAAGCACCAAAACTTTTCGGGCAAAAAGTATAAAAACATAGCCTTAAATATATCATAATATTGTTATTACAATTATGATACACTTTATTCAAACATAATATTTTTCGAGCACTGACCCTCTATTAAGCGGGCACCCTCTAAGACATCTTCAAAGTAATGTTCTGGCATGTTAAGGTCCTTGCCTTTGGGTGGACTCTGCGCTGCAATATCGTAGGCCTTCATCTTCGCCTAGTACATCTTGACACGGACAAGGGGCATCCGTGCACCTTCTATGCATGTTGACCACTTCAGAGTGTCGATACGCGGCACCGCATTAACAAGTTGCCGCACCAAACCGAAATAACTATTCAGAATGGGTTCAGTTGGCCACAGTCGGATTATGACGTCCTTGATGGCAGTGCCGGACATCTTGTGGAGCTCGGCCCACTGGGCCATCTGTTCGTTCAACAGTGGACGCTTCGGCGTGTCAAATTGCGACCAAAATAGCTTTTCCATCCCATGCCGTTCTTGCGCGTGGAAAAACTGATTCGCATCGGCAGCACTCTTCGGTAGGTCCATAAAGGCGTCTGGAGAACTCCACAGTTGATTAAGAGGCGCATACTTCGGATCGCCAAACTTAGTTTGCAATAAAAAGGGCTTACCAGCCGCGATCTCCCCAGCTTGTCGGATGTCCTCCCGAGCTACTCTAGACTCAGACCGGGCTTCCTTCGCCTCTTGTAAGGCCTTGTCAAGATCAGCCGCTTTGGCTTTGTTATATTTCTCAAGAACTTGGCATCGGCTAGTGGCATCCTTCAGCTCAAGTGCCATAGTAGATATCCTCCCCTCGCACTGACGCCGAGCAGTATAATCAACTTTTAATTCAGCGGCTACCTTGTCGGCAGCCGCATTACTCATCCTGGTTTGCTCCTTGGCCCGGGCAAGTTCCGCCCAAAGGGTTTCAACTGCAGTGGCACAATCTGCAGTTATGCATATACAAATTCTCAGTATCACGCTCATTTTATAGTACTAGCATGTACTGAATGCCCCCAAGACATACTCTGCACCTCGTCGAGCCGCCTGTTAATAAGCGTGATGTCATCATCCGCCACATCAACTTTCTGCTTCAGATGTGCTACCTCGGTAGCTTGGGCAGTCACCACGGATGTAACAACATGTGTTTCAATTAGTCAGATCATTTCCTGGGCATATATTTTTGATCCTCTGATCGCATCCCTTTGGATGTCAACCAGAGTCTCAGGGGCTACTATCTATATACAGGTGCAATTTGCACTTACAATGTAATTGAAATTACACTACGTACCCCGAAGCCTCTTAGTAGGCTAGAAAAGGCTTCATTCGATCCGCTTTTCACGGACCAAACTCTTTCAACCACCGTACCCATCAAGGTACGATGTCCTCTGAGACGTAGGCATGTTGCAATATGTCCATCAATGTATCCGGCGTCTCCGGATCCAGAACAGGTTGCGTTGTCCCTTGGACATTGGATAGTCCGGGACTTTTGTTGTTCCCTGTAGGGGCCACACACCTTGGACCCTGGGCAGCCGAAGTATTACCTTCAGCCCCAGTTTTCACTGCCCCTTGCGCCACTCACAGACCGGGAAAGATCCTCCGAGACGACACCTCAGTGTCGTCTGCCTTATCATGCAGGGAGATCTGTGGAGGCGTCTCTCTCTCCATCATCTCCGGAAGAAGATCCCCCCAAAGAGGAGGACTGTTGAGGAGGGTTGCATGCCGGACTGCAAACATGTGTTTAAAATATTACCCTTATAGCCAGGAAAGAATGGGACGTGTTTAAAAAACACCCTGATTCACTTACGATTCGATAAGGGCCTATCTTTGCGGGGTGACTACATGTCAACATCACCCCCTGACTGGGATACCTTCCCCCGCTTAGAAGCTTCTGTCTTAGAGTCTTCGGAGGCGGCCCTTTTCTTCCACGAGGAGAAGGGATGTCAGTTCGCCCTTCCCTTCCACCTTTGGAAGTGGAACTTCCAATCTCCCGGGATAAATTGCCTGGTGTGCCTCTAGAATGGAGGCCGCCTTGGGCCTCTTCGTCCTCCTCCTTATCTTCCCCCGCTGGCACTTGATATGATGTCGGAGCCAGCATCCTTGTTAATACCGGATCGGCAGAGTCTTCGGGAAGTGGAGCCAAACACCTGATTCTCTCTGCCTTCTTTAGCCAGACCTAGCCAAGTAGAGTTTTATCAGTACATTGTCATGAATAATTTGATTAAACCGTGTTCAGGGGTCGAGTACTTACCGGAGTATCCAGATGGTTGCAGTCAAGGTCGAGGTCTTCTGTAGTATCCGACCACTGTCTTCGTGTGCCGAAGAATAAATTCCACATCCCTCTGAGAATTATACCACAGAAGTATTGAAGGGTCCGTGGACCTTCCGGATTGAACTCCCACATACAGAGAGGACGCCGTTGGCATGGAAGGATCCGGCGGATTAGCATTACTTGGATTACATTGTTGCGACCGGTGTCCTTTTTAATGAGGCTCCGAATGTGACTTTGCAACATTAGCACTTCATCAGTAGATCCCCAGTCCAGCCCCTTGTTAATCCATGATCCAAGCTGTAAAGGAGGGCCAGATCGAAACGCAGGTGTATCTGCCCACTTTTTACCATGGGATTCGGTAATGTAAAACCACTCCCGTTGCCATAAGTCAGAAGATTGTGCAAAAGAGCCCTTTGGCGAAGGAGAAGTGGTAAGTTTTCTTATTGAAGAGCCTCTACACTCCTCTTGTTTCGCTTCGATTATCTTCGGATTCACGATGAAGGTTCTAAGCCATAAGCCGAAGTGTGGAGAAATCTAGAGGAAGGCCTCGCACGTGATGATGAATGTTGAGATATGAAGGAAGGAGTCTGGAGACCATGGAACACAGCTTGGCGTTGGAGAGGCTGGAGGTGAGGGAGCGACAGGCCACCACGGCTGAGGATGCCTTCGCCGCCCGAGAAGCTCAAGTCCACCTGGAGGTGGAGGAGAGGGTGGGGAAGGCACATGCTGAGTTGGCTGGGAGAAACCACCTGGACCTGGAGCTGCTGAAGGATGAGCTTGAGGGCCGGACCTCCGCCCTGAAGGCTGAGCTGCAGTCTGTGGAGCAACATGAGAGCGCTGCTCGAGAAGCCCTAACTTCTTCTGAATCTGCCTTGGCCTCCGCCCGAGCCGAGCTGTCTTCTCTTCAGTAGCAGATCAAGGACTCCATGGCACTGGCGGAGAGGACCATCGGTGAAGCGAATCGCCACCAGACGCTAGAGCGCAAGCTCGCCTCGATGATTCAGGGACTCAGACTCAGAGCTAACTCCACCCTGGGCACCATCTGCGAAGAGAGCACTCCTCACCCGCACGAGGACGACTATGCCAGCCACCTGAACTTCTTCACCAACATTGTGACCCGCCTGGAGGCTCGGGCTGCTAGGTCTCGCAAGCTTGTAGCGGAGAGGAGCCGTGGGCTTCTAGGGCACGCGTTCTCTTGTGTCTTTGGCCACCTCCTCAACCGCGATCCCCACTTTGACTTCGATGCCGCGTTAGCCCCCTTGCCCTCGGTTGTCAAGGACAACCTAGCCAGGTGGGTGGATGACCATGCAGATGCCTTGGTAGAAGAATTTGCCCCGGAGGACGACATGGTCATGATCGCGGTCGAAGAAGCTGGCGCAGATGGTGATGCCGAAGGGGACGGCGGCCTCGATGCAAGCGGAGAGGACGGGGACGAAGGTGGTGAAGAAGGGGCGTCCAGCTAGGCTTGTGTTTCTTTTCCTTTGACCTGTATGATGACAACTTGAACGCATCCTTGTGAGGGCATTTTGGAAGGGGGTGCCCCTTATGATGTGTGAGACTGCTAAATGCTCTTGAAGTGGCACCCAGAGCGGGGCCTCTCAGGTCTGCGGGCCACTGAGTGAGGTAGTTGTTCATGACTTATCTTGGGTTTCGTGGGTCTTGAGTGAGGCCTGGTGTCGCGGCTGTGCTCCTTCTCCTGAGGCGAGCTTGCTGCGGGCTCGCGAGGTTCTGTCCCTCTCGAGGGGCCTACCGGCCTGCCGTAGAGTGCCTCATGAGAAGCCAACTGCTATAATGTGACGAGGTGGGCGCGCAAGGCGGCTGCACCCTCGAGCCCCCTGGGGGAGTGATCGACACTAGCGCGTATGCCGTACCCAGACCCCCGCCCGCAAGGCGCTTGAGGGCAGGGTAGCAGCCACGAGCTCCAGAAATAATGCAAGAACTGAAGGCAAGAGAGCGACATGAAACAAGAAAACTCCCCCCATTTTTATAAACGCACAAAAAATGAACTGCTTCAGAAAGACGACAAGCAAGTACAAAAAGGAGGCAAAAAGCAGACGGCCGCGTCCAGCGCCTAGCTAGTCTTGAGTCTTCAGTCTTCTCACCAGCACGGAGCTAAGTGCTTCCACTGGCTGGGCATAGTCATTGAGGACAGTGTCGACGGCCAGCGCGGAGCATGGTGCTTCCATTAGGACGTGGGCGGGAGCCCCCGTGAGGCCCTAGGGCGGCACTCAGGAAACTCCGGGGCATGTACAACCCCACTCATTATTACGTGAGAGTGTTACGAGTGGACACCTTCATAGGTCGGAGCCTTGCTTCATGTCGCCCGATGAGGACCCCGCCGTGCGCCATCCCTGACCACCGTTGGGGAGACCGGAAACCAGGACAAGACCAAGGGGCCAGGAGGACGCTAGAGGCATCCTCGATGGCCGTTGGCCCCCCATCAGGGCGAAGGGCTCGGCGGCGCCTTCCCCAGCGGGGAACCTACCTCCAGGGAGGGCCCTGCGGCTGGGCTTCCCCCGTGTTGCTCCCAACATCCTTCACGCTCCTGTGGGGGATCCATCGTCCTATGAGTCCTGGTGACAGTTGCACCCTGGTTCACCTGCGATCCATGGTCAGTGTAAACATGCTCCTGCAGCGTTAGCTGCGGCGTTAGCCATTGGAGATGTTGGCGGGGCTTGGTGCACTACAAAAAAAAGACACATCTGTGACATTTTGGGCCGAACGAAATTTTTTTCTGTCATACATATGACACTTCTATGACGGTAATTGTGACAAAACCCGGTATCATCATAGATGTGGTGGGCTCCTACTTCTATGAAAAAAATTATTACGGAAAATGGGCTTTTTGTCCTAGGCGGGCCAGAGATGCAGCTGCATGACATTCTTTGGGCCGTCCATGACGGAAAAACTATGGTAGAAGAGAGGGCGAGGAAAATTTCGGGGAGTTGCCGGTTACGGTGGGAGGTCGGGGGCCGAGCGATGCGCGTTTCTCTCGTACACGTACGCGCGTGTGTGCGAGGCGTTGGCTCTAACTGAACCCGAGCAAGGCGTTGGGCTCTAACTGAACCCGAGCGATTGCACTGCAGGCTACGCATTACTGAACCCGAGCAATCGATCGATGGCTGTTAACTGAACCCGATCAAGCGATTCCTTCGCTACTGCTGCTAACTGAAGTCGGTCGATTGGATGAATAGTGAGCATTGCGGGGGGGTTTGGATGAACAGTGAGCGGTGGCGTTGCCTCTGGATGAACAGGACCCCGTGGTGTGGAGGGCTGGATGAACAGTAGACAGTGGAGGGGTGCCTGTGGAGGGTGGATGAACAGGACCCCGTGGTGTGGAGGGCTGGATGAGCAGTAGACGGTGGAGGGGTGCCCGTGGAGGGGTGGTTGAACAGTAGCCGGTGGAGTAACGCGCGGTGGAGGCTGGATGAACAGGAGCTCGTGGAGGCTGGAGGAGGTCAACGGTAGCCCGTGGAGGCTGGAGGAGGTCGACGGTGGAGATGAAAAGTATCCCGTGGAGTCCCGTTTAGCGGTACGCCACACCCCTCCCGATGAACAGGACCCCCGTTTCGACCGTAGGAGGCCGGTTTCGTTCGTTTTGCGGTACGCCACACACCTCCCGATCAACAGGACCCCTGTTTCGACCGTAGGAGGTCCGTTTCGTCCGTTCTGCGGTACGCCACACCCCTCCCGATCAACAGGAACCCCGTTCGACCGTAGGAGGTCCGTTTCCTCCATTTTGCGGTACGCCACACCCCTCCCGATGAACAGGATCCCGTTTTGAACGTGCCCGGTCGAATATAAGGTCGTTTCCTCCGTTCTGCGGTACGCCAGGCCTCGTTTCCATCGCCTGTTCCGTCCAAGCCCTCCCGATAAACACGACGACGCATTTTGTTTCGACCCAGCCGGTTTGCTCCCCATGAACACGACGACGGCGCTGCTTCTCTGTTCCGACCCAGCCATGTACACGAGCCCTGGCCGTACGTATGCGCAAGTAGGCGTTCGAGACCCCGCCCGTATGTACACATACGTGGCCGTATTTTCTTTCTTGCGCACTGGACGCTGTACGTACATGTACATGCTACGTGCGCGCCTCTACTACGACACGTGCGCGCCTCTACGTCGACCAGTATATATGTACATACACGTTCGCGACTAGAATGCTAACGCTACGTATGCTTCGACCAGGTGGGTCCCGACTGTCAGGCACTTCCTTGCGTGCGAAGATGTAGCTGGTGGGTCCCAGCAGTCAGAGGGAAATGTTTTTTTTGTGAAATATGGTGGCCCATCCGGTGGGTCCCCGCTATCAGGTGGAGGAGTAATTATTTTGCGCGTAATAAGGAGGCACTTCCTTGCTGCGGTAGTGGACCCAGCTGTCAGCCTCTCCACGTACAGTCCACATCCGATGGAAGCCATTCCTTGACCATGTTGACCACACCGCGCCGAGAGCACCAGGGCGGTGGACGACGGTGAGGCCTAGGAAGGGGATGACACGGAGCCGGGGAAGACGCGGCAGTGGATGCCCACGCGTAGAGGAGTACGAGGGTTCACTGGTTCGCTGCGGTGTGAGGCTGCCGTCGCCGCAGAATAACAGGGGGTGTGGGTGAGTAGAGGGAGGGCCTGGCCAGTAGTGGGAGTTTTAAGCGGCGTTGAGGCCTTCGCTGCATCGCAGCCGGCCACGGGAGGTAGGAGCACGAGGCACGACCGGCGCTGGTTTGGGCGGTTGGAGCAAGAAGACCAGAGGTTGAAGAAGCACTACGACCGTTGGATGGACATCGTACGGTCACAGGAGCTAGAATCATGCATATTGAATAAGTTGACAAAGACCTCCGTCCCCGTCAACTTAGTAGGCCCACAAGTCAGCCTGCCACTATACTGGGTCCCAGCTAACAGGGGGAGTATTCATTTTTTTTGTGCGTAATAAGGAGGCACATCCTTGCGTGCGAAGATATAGCTGGTGAGTCCGAGTTGTCAGCGGTGGTAACGTTTTTTTCGCGAAATACAGAGGCCCTTTCGGTGGGTCCCTGATGACAGGTGGAGGAATCATTATTTTGCGCATAATAAGGAGGCATTTCCTTGCATGCGGCCGTGGACCCAACTGTCGGCCTCTCCACGTACAGTCCACTTCAGATGCATGTCGGTCGTTGACCACGTTGACCAGGCCGTGCCGAGAGCACCAGGGCGGTGGACGACGGCGAGGCCTAGGAAGGGAACAACACGGAGGCAGGGAAGACCCGACAGTTGTTTCCCACACGGAGGGGAGTACAACTGTTCGAAGGTTTACTGGTTCATCTGCCATCGCCGGAGAATAACAGCAGGTGTGGGACTGTGGCTGAGTAGAGGGATGGCTAGGCCAGCGATGGGAGTACGGTGGGGCGGTGTGGCCTGCGCGGCAGCACAACCGGCCGCGGGGAGGAGGGAGCAGGCAGTCCCACTGGCGCTTGTTTGAGCGGCTGGAGCAGGAAGAGTAGAGATTGAAGAAGCACGATGACCGTTGGATGGCCATCCAACAGTCACTGCTTGTGCGTCAACCTTTTTTTGGAAAGCCTCAAATCTTTGGAAAATAGCATACAGCCCATCTGCCAATATTTCTAATAATTTACAGCCCATTTGCTAATTCTTAAGGTTTTTTTGGAACCCATATTCTTTTTGTTAGCATTACAGCCCATATTGTGGCCACGGTTAAAAAATTATACAAAATTTTGCATATTTCGGTGCGGTCCGAACTGTTTTTAATCCCGAAATTTCGACTCACATTCAAACTGATTTTAAAAATAAATGTATATCAGTATAAAATCCAACAAATTCTCCACGCATAAAAATTAATGTAATTTAAAATCTCGAAATGAAAAAAAAGATATTTGAAACTAATTGCCGGTTTGATGTGTTTTAAAAATGTACAACCCATTTCTCATTACTGATGGGCCATTTTCTCGGCCAGCCGAATGAAAGCTCTCCTTGTCTTGAAAGATTTGCAGCCCAACAGGCCTGACAAAGCGACTTACTTGGTAAATCACAAAAAAATTGGGTTGTGGCCGTGGACCCAGCTGTCAACCTCTCCACGTACAGTACTCTTCCGATGGAATGTCGTTGACCACATTGACCACGCCGCGCTGAGAGCACCAAGGTGGTGGACGATGGCGAGGCCTAGGAAGGGGACAACGTGGAGCTGGGGAAGACTCGGCAGTGGATGCCCACGCGGAGAGGAGTATGACTGTACGAGGGTTTACTGGTTCATCTGCCGTCGCTGGAGAATAACAGTAGGTGTGGGTGAGTAGAAGGATGGCTAGGCCAACGATGGGAGTACGGTAGGGCGGTGAGGCCTGCACGGCAGCATAGCCGGCTGTAGGGAGGAGGGAGCAGGCAGTCCTGCCGGTGCTTGTTTGAGCGGCTGGAGCAGGAAGAGCAGAGATTGAAGAAGCACGACGGCCGTTGGATGGCCATCCAACAGTCATTGCTTGTGCGTCAACCTTTTTTTTAGGAAAGCCTCAAATCTGTGGAAAACAGCATACATCCCATCTGCCATTATTTCTAATAATTTACAGCCCATTTGCTAATCCTTAAGGTCTTTTTGGAGCACATATTCTTTTTGTTAGCATTACAGCCCATATTGTGGCCACGGTTAAAAAATTATACGAAATTTTGCATATTTCGATGTGGTCCGAACTATTTTTCATCCCGAAATTTCGACTCACATTCAAACTGAATTTAAAAATAAATGTATATCAATATAAAATCCAACAACTTCTCCATGCATAAAAATTAATGTAATTTAAAATCTCGAAATGAAAAAGGATATTTGAAACTAATTGCCGGTTAGACGTGTTTTAAAAATGTACAGCCCATTTGTCATTACTGATGAGCCGTTTTCTCGGCCAGCCGAATGAAAGCTCTCCTCGTCTTGAAAGATTTGCAGCCCAACAGGCCCGACAAAGTGACTTACTTGGCAAGTCACAAAAAAACTGGGTTGTGGCCGTGGACCTAGCTGTCAACCTTATTTTGCATATTTCGGTGGAGTCCGAACTGTTGTAATACCGAAATGTTAAACATTTTTTTAACAACTTATTGATTTGCCAAAAAAACCTTTTTGTTTTTGTAAGCAAATAAGACGGGGGACAATTGAGTTGGTTTAAGGGAAAACCAGTGGTAAAAAAATCAGCGCTAGGTGGGAAAAAACAACAAAAATAAGGATGTAAATATGAAAAGAGAATTTTATGTGTTTTCAATATAATGGTACGTGTATATGAACTAGTAAAACTATAGGTAGAGATTAGAAAACGTATGTAGGACATGCGTTTCAAGAGGAAAATAGAACTGGGCTGTGTGTTTGATTCAGTAAAAAAACTGTCTGCGGATGTTGTAAGACAAAATATAACTAACGCTGGCGGGCCAGAGGCCAGTAGATACCTGCTGGATCTTTGTGCCCCGTTGTCGTCATGGGTTGGGCCTAGTAAAAACAAAACCAACCCTGGGCAGTCTACAGCCCAGTTGAAACTTGCTCGACCTGAAAAAACAATATACGTGCTCAATAAACGAGAGAATTCTGCAAGTACAGACTAATAACTGGGATGCAGCATGGATATTGTTTTTTTATCGTGATAATAAGTGCATGCACTTGTTTTGAAAAAACTGGAGAACTGGGAATTCGAACGGCAGGTACTTATGCTACCCATCAAATAAAAATCAGGTGACTGAAAATTCATTTCGAAATAAATGATTCAGCTTTATATCCACATTGACCCTCGGCATGATGGTTGGAAGCAAATGCAAGTTCATACCAAAAGATCATTAACAACAATACCAACTTGCAGACAACAAGGTAGTACAACTACCAATACCAAACTAACTTATAATCTTTTTACTCCTGGCCCTAATGTTCGTATGGTAGAAAATCTTGCAGAGGACCAGCTCCCTCTCCTTCTCTTGCTCCAGGTCCCCAAGGTGGTACTGGTGCATCACCCAGTTGGTCCTCTGCTGGTCGAAGTTCTTGTTGATGTGCAGCACCAGAACCTTTTTTGCTGCCCGTGTGTCGGCCGTTGACCATCACCGGCAAGGTATTGCCGGTCTTGTGCCACATCGCGTGCATGCCGCACTCCGACTGTATCTTGCGACGTGTCCACGTGCCCCTTTTGAACGCCCTGGAATTGCGCTGGAAGAAATGCTTCCTTAGGCCACTCAGTGTGATACATGCAGTATTGTGGAATACAGGTTTTAGTGTATGTAGTTGGCATTTTCATAACATCTTTGGCATGTTGCAATCACTTGTTTCACTTTTTATTAACTGTCAAATTGTAATTGCTTCACCAGGTCTGCGTCTAAAAAGAAAATTAGAGCTACAAACAAAGGAATATGTTTGTGCAAGTAGACGGCCGATCGGTGTCTTACCTGGAAGTTTCTCAGGTTGGGTGTAGCATATGCTGTGCTCGCTGTCGATGGTTGGTATGAACAAATCGATGAGAGACTGAAATCTCGCACTGTCAGCACTCACTTTGGCCTCAAGGTGCTCGATCAGCTCATGATCCATGGGATCGAACTTGACGCCAGCCGGCAGCACCAGCCAATCCTTCTTCGACTTGCATCGGTAATTCCAGTAATATGGTACTCAATGTATGATCAATCGACTGTTTTAAGTGAATGATGAAAGATTTCGACAGATAAGTGGTACTCCAAATCTGAAGTCCAGAATACCCGAACACGCCGCCGGGATTCTTGTGTCACCTCACGCGCAGCGTGTTGTCACATCAATTCAATGTGTGGAAATGATGAATAATTTGACCGACGTATACTTACTGCTACTGTACTACTTACTAGTCGTATTTAGTGTCACAATTTATACATAGGTTTAACTAACAAGTACGCACTTGAAGCCTAACTGATATATATATATATATATATATATATATATATATATATATATATATATATATGGCTTCTGCACAGCATCTCCATCATCATTATCAGTACATCCTACGCAGGTGAGTTAGGATGCACTTGATCCCAGGAAGGTATCTACTATCCTTCAAACCAGATGAGTGCTTCAAACTAACAACAGTACATAATATCCAACAAAAGAGGATCGTGCTACAGCAGCAGAATAAATGGCTCAGGCTAGATATCAGCACGAATCAAGTTGTGCATATTTGCTGTTGGCATGAACCACATCGTCGCATGTCGGGTTTGCAAAAGCCATCCATCGCATGGAAGCTTGATGCCTTTCACACACTTAAGATTATCTGGCAACAAGCTGTGTCGACGAATCTCTGGATATGGTGATTCATGAAACCCATGGTATGATGTGTAAACACAGTCCCCCCTCGCGAATGGAAGTTGCATAGCATGGTAATCATCGCCGGTGATATGATCGATGATTGTTTGGATGATCGGATAATTGAGCCCGAGGAACAAGGAGTGGTTGCCGAGGTTGTAAACCCACCTCCAGTTGAATACGCCTGGCCCAACGGAGCTGGGATCTTTCTCGAACACGAAGTAGCCATAGCCATCAATGTCACGAACGCCCCATGCATTGTACTGCATGTGGTTTGATGTAATGGTTTGGTCAATTTGGTACGTGCAAATGAGCATCAAATGACTGCCGTCAGCTGAACAAGCGATAAACCACCACCCATCTGCTAGTATGATTCCAGGTCCTGGAATCATGAAGGCCAGCGCATTTGCGTCTGCTGCAACAATTCAAATTGTAGACCAAAAGGACAAAAACAAACAATCATGTTCAGAGTATGTGTGGAATTAAGATTATTATAATAGTGACACATATCACAGACAGAGAATTGCAATGCCGTGGTCATAATCATACCCCAAGTTAAAAAAATAAGCCAATGGCTTTCATATTCTAGCAATATGTCATGGTTCAAACATCATGTAACAATGAGAGGAAAACAGCTATGACAGTGCCGACTCATATTCTACCATAGCACTTACTACTACTGTTCTCATATCAACTCTTAGCAATAACATGTGTTGTTATAAAAATCTTGTAAACGAGAGTAACATATAGCAATCATGATATTATGCTCATAATATGTATTCTAACAATCATTAGATGCCAATTGTCCTCATATCAACTCTAACAATAACATGTGTGGTCATAAAATCTAGGAAATGAGAGGAACATATAGCAATGATGTGGTTATAGACATGCTATGTATTCTAAATTTGTAACAAATGAACAGGCAATCGTATTCATAAGGTAAAGATGAGATGAGATGTAACAATTACATGACGATAGATTCCACCAGTATAGGCAGCCAATCTGTGCGTCGACCGCGTAAACGATGCTATCGTGCACAATAGCATCAGACAGAAATGTTGCCTCAACAGGATTGATGATGAGCCATAACCATGTATGGCGACCGGATTCCAGATAGACTAATCCCATGTTGAACAAGGCAATGAGCTCGTAATCCATGTAGTCTTCTGATGGTGTGGGCACTTTGCAGATTACAACTCTCTGCAAACAGAGGTCAAGCCAAAAGCTTGACGCGTCTCGTGCGTAGTAGGCAGGAGTGTCCGGCGGGCCGCGAGGCTCGATGGCGGCGGTATCCAATGATGGAAGGGTGATCTCTCGCTGGGTGTAGATATCCACGAGATGCCACGGACTACCAGAGTGGTGGATGAGGACGATCCAGTTGGCCCTCATGCCCGCCCAGTAGTGGCCGCACATGAAGGACAGGTGGACGAGTAGTGGTAGCATGTCGAGGGGCACCACGGCAACCTCCGTAGGATCGTCAAGTCGGTGTTTGGGCCACCTGCGAGGATCGGGCATCAGCAAGCAGGGTGTCTTGAAAAGAGCCGGTCGGTTGCAGACGAGTAGATGGTACAAAGACACCGAGCATGCGGCCAGACGGACGGTGCTGAGTAGGTCCATACGACTACAGATCTGCTCCAAGAGAACATCGGGGAGGGAATTCCAATCGCGGCTCTGCGTGTCAGTCGGTTCTGCCATTGGGGTTTTTGCTGCCTGCGAGCCAACGGGGAAGTGGATTCGGGCAGGCGAGCAAAGAAGCTTCTCCTCGTGTGGCTGAGCAGTGAGCGGGGGGATATGGTATGCGCGAGCTACCAAGGAAGATGGCGCGGGCGGGCGAGCAGTGAGCGGGGGTAAATGGTGTGCGGCTGACGATGGGGAAGAGAGGAGGAAGAAGAAGAGAGGAGGAAGAAGAGTGGAAGACGGGGAAGAAAGTGCATTAAATCTCAATTCTACTATTACTACTACCAGGATATACCGTCCTTCGGAGTGTAAATAGTTACACCGATGACATGTGGGTCTACCACAAGAGGGCCCATATGTCAGTTAATGGAGGACATAGGTGTGTAGGCGTATTTGCGGAAGCATGCTCTACTGGAAAAATGATGGCAGTATTGGGTATGGCTAATTTAGTAACACCAACACGCTGGTTCAGCTTATTAATTACGTGTCCCATCTGCTGCAGCGTGTATTGTCACTTCACTGCGAAGACTAGTTGAATAGTTCATTCTGACCGAGATGGGGAATAACGGATCGCGAGGACTTCCTTTCTACGGTATCCCTATGCCTCTACGCGCACTTCACTCATTTTGCTCCGTACCTAGTCACTTGTTGAAATCTGTAGAAAGACAAATACTCCGTATTTGGGAACAGAGGTAGGCTTTTACTCCGTATTTGGGAATGGAGGGAGTATCACCATATGGAGGGAACAGAGGAAGCTTTAAATATGAACATGTCAATGGGAGGGAGTATGCCCCATGCATGCATGCATGCAACATGCAACACTCACACGTACACATGGACGAACACAACACTCACGCACCCATGCGGCACACAGCACATGGTGCAACACACACGCTCACGCTCAAGTGCTCAAGCTACTCCCTACGTCCATGAAAGACTGTACATTTAGAGATTTACACATCGGCCAGGGCATAATTAACGCCCAAAAGTATCAGACTTATGTGTGCATGCGACCATTAAGAGAAGAAGATTAAATGAAGGCTAAATGCATAGGAAATGTAGATGTACATCATGTACTACACTCTTTGTTTTAGGCTGGCCATAGTGGGGTAACATAACTAGTATCATGTACTTGGGACTCGCAAACATGCTTATGTGGCAAACAATTAAAGAAGAGAGAGAGGGTAGTAGTAACATAGGTAGATACCGTAACACAATAAATGTTATGCTACAACCAAATTGAGCCTTATAAAATGGAAAAACTAAAATTTTGAGATAAGCCGTATAAACCGGAAAGGAGGGAGTATGTGTCATGCATGGCAATAAATGAGACCATCTATGATACTACTCCTTCCGTCCAGAAATACTAGTTGAAGAGATGGATGTATCTAGACGTATTTTTGTTATAGATGCATCTATTTTCATCCATTTCTACGACAAGTATTTCCGGACGGAGGGAGTACTTTATGATACTATGCACTATAGATGTAGTATCATACACTAGTATCATATATTCATATGCATGATACTAGTATATGTTACTCTCCACTATGACCAGCCTTATAGCTGAAGTACACTCCGTGTTGGAAGACCGAGGGAGTACACGTGCATGCACTCACATACACACCCAGGGTGGTTCGCACGCAAGGGTTGGACTAGTGTATGATACTACATCTATAGTATGTGCCAGAAACCAGGTGACAATTTAACCAATCAACAAAGTGCCACATCGACTATGTGGCCGGTCAATAGGGTGCAATACGGTGCTCTACGATGAGCTAGTGATCGTATAATCACCGGAAAACTATATATAGTGACCGTAAAGAGCGTATTGTTACATACGTTAACCGCCAGTGTATTTTTCTCGTTTCAAATTAAGCCATATTAATCGGAAAGGACGCAGTATGGACTACTACTAGTACTAGTACTGCTTTGATGTGTCTCGTCAACTCGCCGAATGAGGAGAAGCTTTCTTACTACGCCTCTCCCTCGCCCATGTGCGCGGTGGTTCGCAGGACGAGGAGAGGGTTTTGACTACATCGCCCTCTCCCTCTCCCTCGCCCTCGCCCTTGCGGTGGACGTGCAGCAATTCAATTGGTGTCAGATTGCCAGAAGCATATTGTACTGTAGTATCATCATTGTTGGAATTTCCGAAGAGGCGAAGAGCCAAGTGCAAGGTTCACACAAGTATGAACTGTTGAACCTCCCGAAGAGGCAAAGAGCCAAGTGCAAGGTTTTATAGGAGTTGTCGTCCTAGTAGGAGTGTACTACAACTATAGCGAACGATGCTACTGTATGATGCCGCCACGTCACGTATATCCAAAGCTGTGCCACCTTTTTTTCTCAAAGAGTGTGTTGGAGCCCGTGCAACAACCACACAAGTTGCATGTACACATAACATATTTACTAGTAATAAATTCTAAAGGACAAATGCCACTATGCCACACAAGTTCATCTCCAATTCATGTGATTAATTTGTGCACGACTAGTCCACAAATATTCACAGCGCTACCATTCACAATTACCGTACTCCACTTACACGTTATAGATGGGCTACATGTCCTTCTCCAGGTTCCAGTCCCAGGTGTTCTTCATGGATGGCACGATCCATAGTGGTGGGCAACGGGAATCATTGTTGCAGCTTTCTAGTCAGGTTCCACACGATGGAGACTCATCCAAGCTGAAGCGGCATAAATCGGGGATAGCGTGTCCCAGCATGTCGTTCATCCGGCGGTGCGCAATGAAGACATAACCATGCTTCAAGAACAGCAGGCCTTCCGTGTCATGCACGGAAGGTGGCATCCGCTTCACAATGGGGTAGCTGTCCCCGATGAAAAGCGAGTACTCTCCAAGAGTGTTCCTCGGCACCCAGATAGCATCACGGGGGTCGAACTCGGTCCTGTTCATCTGGTACATGCGGCATCCCAGATCTGGACACATGGTGACGTACATAGTCAAGGTCCATGCATAATAATGTTGTGCTCAAATATGGCGGTCAGTAATATTGTGCAGCAAATAGTACTACTCCGGTATAGAGGAAGTAAAATAACCGGCTTATTATATATAGACACACTCTTGGCTACATGGATGAGATAGTAAGACATGGAAAAACAAAAATGGTGGCAGCTAGTGGGTTCAAGTCTTCAAGGGCCTAGCTAGCTATACGCGTCCTCCAAGGTAAAAAGTACTCCTACTAGTACTACTAAGTATACTACTAGTACAACAATGAAAGAGAAGGCGAGAGGGTTAAAAAATGGAATACCTGGGTAGATGGTGATGGTCCGATCGTGGTAGATTGTGTGACCATGTTGCACATCAGTGGTACCATGGGTAACGACTGCTAAGATAGTTGATCCCAATATGCCAAAGTCAGCTACAAGGTTCCAGGTTAGACCGAATCGCGGATGCAAATGCACATCCAGGATCGGCGATCTTATTTTGATCAGGGGATGACTGGTCCCTGCAAAATAATGGAGTACCGTTAGGGATACAAAATGATGGTTTGTGCATTCCGTTTGTAATATCCCGTACTGTAGGATGGCAACCAGATGAAACAAGTCCCCTGGCTTGTCACCGCGAAGATGCGGCCTAGATGGCGCACGGCGTCTTCGAACATGTAGGGGTACAAATCTGCCGCCGCCAATATGCACCAGCCTCTGCCGTTACTTCCTCTTGCATTGATGGCAATCCTTATGTCGAACACTGCGATGAGATAGTAATCGTCGTAGCCGCGTCGCTTTGTCGGCGGGTCCGCAATTGCTATCTTCTTCAATCTCCTGTAGGCATCATCATACGTATTCAAGCCTAGCCAGTATGGAAGGCCGATCCCAATGGTGGAGAAGGGGTCTACCGGAACGGCCACACTTCTGTGGATGTTGTGCAAAATGATGGTGGTATCCGGCCGGAGGTATGCAAGCCAATCTTTGTTGGCACCATCCCAGACCTATATATAAGACGGTGGGCAGCGGAGAAATTATGGGGTGGAAATGGAATAACTAAGTACTACATGATCAAACTCCATTACTGACCTACTCATCGGACAAAATCCGACTACCTCTCAACGTCGGCAACTCTAGCGGAGTCAACGTGCAACCATGGCCAGGGAGCGGTGGACTGTTCGAAGGATTGTCCCATAGAAGAACCTTATCCTCGAGGACGCATGGAAGACCAACAAGCATGGCCTTTTCCCAAGCCTGTTTAAGCAGCGTCTTGAAAAAGTTGGTGCAGGAAGCACCGAGTCTTGCGGCGGTGGGGACGTCGGAGCGGCGTGCGATTTCTCCCAGAGGATCGTCGTCCAAGGTCTTGAAGCCCCGACTAGGAGGAGAACTGCCTGGCGAATCCATGGGAGCAGCGACGAACTGCCTTCTCTTTGGGGGGAGGGCAACTGGCGAGGAGGAGATAAGAGCGTAGTAACCGCAGGGCCTTGTCCCTTCCAACTGTAGATCGTTCCTCATCGAAGGGGTGAGGCTTTATTACTAGTACTAGTGCTACCATTATGGAATGTTATGGGATTGCATTATACTGTAAACAATATCACTAGTTAGAAATTTTTGGCACTAGGTATTAGTTTTTGGCGTGGATTAAGAAATTTTGGGTATGTTTTTGCCATTTTTTGTACACGCCAACTAGTGTCAAAAAACGTCTTACATTATGTGACGGAGGAGTACATACTCGTACTATAGCAGTACTAGTACTACTTTTCACAACTAGTAGTGCAATGTACTGTACTTCTTGTCTAGTTCTAGTATAGTGCACCAGTTTTGAACTCTTGAATCTCAGGGCCAAGGAGCTACAGTTGGAAGTGGAGGGTACTACTGTTCTCTAGAACTGTCGTTGTACTATCAATGCAGGGAAAGTACACCTGCATAGTGGCCTAGTGGGTCCTCTCGGTGCTCTATTCAGCCGCTCCTCTCACGCAGCTGGCCTACTCAGCCGCTCCTCTCTCACACACACACACTAGCAGCCTGTTTATCAGCGACGTTTACTGCGGGGGCAAAACATTTGAGTTATTTGATACAGCGAGACTAGGCTTTTCACTTCCATTGTGGAGGTGTAATGGATCTCGTCGAACTTTGTTAGTAGTTCCTTCTTTATGAAGAGATGAAGCAAAGCTTTTGCCTCCGTTTCAAAAAAAACACATCAATAGGAATTTCTTTTATAGTAGAGTCGATAATGGAGTGAAGTCCATGCGTGCAACGCCACAAGCTATAGTAGAGCACTTTACGTGCAGAGCCATATTGCACAGTTCCCAATGCCCCGCCAGGCTTTTCCGGCTCCTCGGGCTTAATGGGGAGGCGCTAGTTTAAATATGCTACTAGCCGATGAGGAAGCTGCAAGTGAGGTGCGGCTAGGGAGAGCACACGAGCCACGAGATGCTGGGAAGGAAAACCTGTTCACATGGCTAGGCTATCCAGTGCACCTAGATTATGGGGCCGCACGTCCGTTTGACTTCAAAACTCAAACTACCCGTGTAAAATATTGGCTCACAGCAAAGTGTAGTAGTACTATTTTAAAAAAAGGCCGTCGTGCGTTCGGCCGGGATTGAACCCATAAAACGAGAGGTATACACTCCCACAACCACTTGTAGTACTCGCTGGAGTACAACGCAACCTAGAATCACCTTTTGTCGCTAGTAGTACGTACATTGTTCCTTACAAGAAATACTATAATGCAAGAAACCACTAAAATGCCAAGAAACTACTACCACTTGCATATGTGGCAGACTCAAGATAAGACTACCTTATCAACCATTGTACATGCTCTTACCAACAAAAATCCTCGAGTGACCTCCTACCTCCGGCCCGTCCACCTAGTCATCCTCGGCCATGGGACGCTGCTACCGCCGTTGGCAGAAGGCGAGGTCAAAACCGCCGGCGGTGCAGAGCCCATGTTGCGGCAGCCCGGATGCCAGCTCCGTCCGGCGCTCGCGGCCACTAAGCTAGCCAAGATAGCTCCGTCCAGCTGCTTGTCTGCAAGGTTTGCTAGCTAGATTGGCACGTCAGCGCGGAGGCTTGCTCGCGCGCGCCATGCTGAGGCCAACCATCTGGCTCGAGCGAAGGCTAGCGCGGCGGCTTGCTCGCTCGTGAGTCATGCTCGGGCCAACCTGCCAACCTGTAACACCATGGATTCGATGCGCCAGGTGTCTGCCAGTTATCCACCGTTGTTGCCTTGTCATTTGCTTGCGTGTTGCATTTTTCCATGTCATCATCTGCATTTCATCTGCATGTTTTTCAAAACTTGCATCCGTTCAGGTTCTCCCGGTTCTCTCTGTTGTCCGTTCAGAGTCCGGACCTCTTGCACGCGCCCGTCGCCCCTCTCAGACCTTGTTTTCATGTGCAGGTGTTAAACTTTCTCGGAATGGCCCAAGGTTTGCCAAGCGGCCTTGGTATACCACCGGTAGACCGTCTGTCAAGTTTCGTGCCATTTGGAGGTCGTTTGATACTCCAACAGTTAACCGCGTAGCCCGAAACCCCCCTTTCTCTTTGCAGCCCAACACCCTTCCAAAGTGGCCCAAAACCAATCCAAATCCCCTCCATGCTGTCGGTCGTTCGATCATGATCGCGTGGGCGAAAACCGTGCCTCATTTGGAGTCTCCTAGCTTCCTCTAGCTATAAAAACGTCTTCCCCTCTCCATTTTCGGATCAATTTCCCACTGAAACCCTAGCCCCGCTCCTCTCGCCCGTCGGACACGTCCGATCTGGACCGGACATGTCTGCGCCGCCGCCCGCAGCCAATCGGCAAGTGCCACGTGGCACTTCGCCGCGGACCGCCA
>NC_057801.1:544582852-544593477 GCF_018294505.1 Triticum aestivum
CGACCCGCCGTCGCGTCCTCCGGCTCCCTCCGCCCGGGCCCGAGGTCCGCCGCCGCCTCTCACCTCCGGCCGGCCCTCGCCCGCGCCCTGCCGCCTCTCCGCCGCGGGAGCACCCCCGCCGTCGCCCCTTGACTCAGCCGCCGGCTCGCTCGGCCCCGCGCCGCTCCGCCCGTCCCGGCCGTGCCGTTTGCCGCCCCGCGCCCCTCCGGCCGTTGCCTCCTCGCCGAAGCCAGCCCGCGCCTCCCCGCGCGCCTCCCGCGCCCGCCGCCGGATGGATCCGGCCGGATCCGGTCCGGGAGCACCTCCCCGCGCCGTCCTCGACCTCGCCGGAGACCTCCTCGGCCACAACTCCGGCGAACTTCAGATCTGGATCCACAGAGGTTGACCTGATTTTTGCCTGTCCCGAAATATTTTGACATTATGATGCCATGTTCATCGCATCATATCTCCATGCATGCTGCTCCGTTTCGTGTGTGTAATATGTCAAATTGTTCGTCTCAACGAGTACTTCATTTCCTTACATTGCATCATGTTCAGTTTAGCTCGTCTTGATGCCCGAATCTTTGTTGCAGGAGTGCTATATGATGTTGTCTGCTGTCTGTTAACAGAACATGTTCATTTGTCATTTTTGTCATGTTTGATGTGTGCATTCTATGAGGTTGATGTCTACATGTGTTTTGTGATACATCATGCCATCTTTACATGGGTGTATGCCATGTATTTTTGTGATCAATGTGGTGACTAGAACAAGCATGCAAACTAGGCTTCGTGATGTTGCTGATTTCAGTCCCTATTCTGCTGTTATTTTATGCCATGTAAACAGGTTGCTACAGAGAGGTCCATGCATATTTTGAGATACTTCATTAAGGATGTTTTGAACATATGGTTATGCTCTATCCATCCATTCCCCTTGTTGCAATTATGGAGTAGTCTAGCATGTCATTTTCGTGCTCTACTTTTGCTACAAAATGTTTCCTGGCAGATTGTTTACATGTTATTCAATTTTGCCAAGCTTGTTGTAGTTGATCCTTGCATGCTATGAACTTGTTCTTGCCTTGGTTTGTTTCATAAACATGTCTTCTTGATGAGGCTATGCTTATCTTGTCATGCAATGACTTATGGTGAGTGAATCATGCTTGTTTAGTAGGGTACTCACTGTTGCTGTTTTGCTAGGCTGAATCTATTATTTCGTGATGCTATATAAACCTGCTGTTACAAGTCATTCTATGAATAATATGGAGATGTTCACTAAGGGTGTTTTGTTATACATGTCATGCTCTATCCATACATGCCCCTGGTTGCAATTATAGCCTGCTGTACCTTGTTGTAATCTTGCTCCAAAGTTGCTAAATAATGTTGTTGTCAGCCTGTTAAAATTATGTTCAATTTTGCCATGTGTTTTGCTAGTGATCCATGTACCCTATGAACTTGCTCTTGCCATGCTTAGCTTCATAATAATGTCTTCTTACTGTTGGTTGCCTTTCCATGCCATGTATTGCTCTTTGGTGAGTGGTACAAGCTCATCTACATGCCTACTTATCGTTGTTCCTGCCATATTGGAATATGTCATATAACTTGCTATGTTTACATGGGTGCCATCATATCTTCTGATCCTTTTTGGCTTATGGTTAGTAAGGGACTTTTGTTCTATGCAATTAGTAGATTAATTTAATGCCTTTGTTTGCCATGATAAGTTCCTATAACATGTTGTTTTATAGCTCTAAACATTGCAACCTGATGTTATTTTCTTCAAAGTGTGAACTGTTATTATTTGCAATCTTGCCATGTGTGTTTGAGCATGTTCTAGTGATTTCTGGAGATAGCTCATTGTTCATGTTTTATTATGCATTACATGTACACCATGTCCATGTCTTTTGTTTTCATGTTGAGATGCTATAGCATGTTGCTTTGGTGCTTGCAATATGCCTAGTTGCTGATTTGGACAGATTGTTGCTATAACTTGTATAGAGTGTGTGTGTGTTGAACCGTTGCTCCGTTTTGAGTGTGCTTTATATGAAACTTGCTTAGAATTGCATGTAGCTTCATATTATCATGTTGAATCCTTGTTTTGGTGTGTTTGCTTGATGTTGGAATGCATTTTGCATCAATGCCATGTTTAACTTGTTTTGCTCATATCTTCTAGGCCGTAGCTCCGAATTAAATGAACTTTATATGTAACTTGACTAGAATCTCGTGTAGATCATCTTTGTGCATCTTAACTTGCTGTTTAACAACTTGAACATAAGGTTTATTCAGATCTGGACCAACTTTGAAATTTGCATGAGGATTTACCGGAATTGTTATATGTTGTTCCCGGCCTCATTTAAACTTGCCTTGATGTGTTGCTCTTGTTTGCATCATCTCTTGCCATGAGTAGCTTCATGTAGCCTTGTCATGCATCATACTTGGTTGAGCATCATGCCTTGTATATGTGTGGTGTGTTTACCATGTTGTGTGCTTCTTCTCGATAGTTCCCGTTTCGTTGCGTTCGTGAGGATTCGTTCGTCTACGCTTGGTTCGTCTTCGTGGCTTCATCTGTTCGTCTTCTTCATGGACTCGTTCTTCTTCCTTGCAGGATTTCAAGCAAGATGACCGCTACCCTGGATCTCACTACTATCATTGCTATGCTAGTTGTTTCGTTCTATCGCTATGCCGCGCTACCTATCACCTGTTTATCAAGCCTCCCAAATTGCCATGAACCTCTAACCTTTGACACCCTTCCTAGCAAACCGTTGCTTGGCTATGTTACCGCTTTTGCTCAGCCCTCTTATAGCATTGCTAGTTGCAGGTGAAGTTGAAGATTGCTCCATGGTGGACAGGATTATGTTGGAATATCACAATATCTCTTATTTAATTAATGCATCTATATACTTGGTAAAGGGTGGAAGGCTCGGCCTTATGCCTCGTGTTTTGTTCCACTCTTGCCGCCCTAGTTTCCGTCATACCAATGTTATGTTCCCGGATTTTGCGTTCCTTACGCGGTTGGGTGAGTTATGGGACCCCCTTGACAGTTCGCTTTGAATAAAACTCCTCCAGCAAGGCCCAACCTTGGTCTTACCATTTGCCTCATCATCACCTACATTTCCCTTGGGAGTAATTAACCCGAGGGTCATCTTTATTTTAGCCTCCTCGGGCCAATGCTTGTCTAAGTGTTGGTCCAAACCGAGCGATGTCCGGCGCCCCCTGGGCAATCAGGGTCTATGCCAACCCGACGTCTGGCTCATCCGGTGTGCCCTGAGAATGAGATATGTGCAGCTCCTATCGGGATTTGTCTGCACAGCGAGAGGTCTTGCTAGTCTTGTTTTACCATTGTCGAAATGTCTTGTAAACTGGGATTCCGAGTCTAATCGGGTCTTCCTGGGAGAAGATATATCCTTCGTTGATCGCGAGAGCTTATCATGGGCTAAGTTGGGACACCCCTACAGGGTATAATCTTTCGAAAGCCGTTCCTGCGGTTATAGGCAGATGGGAATTTGTTAATGTCCGGTTGTAGATAACTTGACACCAGATCCGAATTAAAATGCATCAACCGTGTGTGTAGCCATGATGGTCTATTTTCGGTGGAGTCTGGGAAGTGAACACGGTTTTGGGTTATGATTGACGTAAGTAGGAGTTCAGGATCACTTCTTGATCATAGCTAGCTTCACGACCGTTCCATTTGCTCTCTTCTCGCTCTTGCGTATGTTAGCCACCATATATGCTTAGTCGCTGTTGCAGCCTCACCACCTTTACCCCTTCCTTTCCCATTAAGCTTTGCTAGTCTTGATACCCATGGTAATGGGATTGCTGGGTCCTCGTGGCTCATAGATTACTACAACAACAGTTGCAGGTACAGGTTATGTGATGATCATGATGAGAGAGCGATGCTTGCTTGCGTTGAGTTCTTCTTCTGCTTCTTCGATCAGGGGATAGGTTCCAGGTCGGCAGCCTGGGCTAGTAGGGTGGATGTTGTTTGAGTTTCTGTTTGTGCTCCATCCATAGTCGGATGATGCTCCTATGTATTGTGATATTGTATTCGTGTGGCATTGTATGCCTTTTGTATGTATCCCCATCTACTATGTAATGTTGATGTAATGATATCCATCTTGCAAAAGCGTATCAATATGCGGTTCTATCCTTGGTGGGACCTTCGAGTCTCTTTAGGATAGTATCGCATATTGGGCCTGACACTTCTCCTGGTCCTTAACTGCACGTACACATAACACATTTACTAGTAATAAATTCTAAACGACAAATGCCACTATGCCACACAAGTTCATTTCCAATTCATGTGATTAATTTGTGCATGACTAGTCCACATATATTCACAGCGCTACCGTTCACAATTACCGTACACCACTTACACATTATAGATGGGCTACATGTCCTTCTCCAGGTTCTAGTCCCTGGTGTTCTTCATGGATGGCACGATCCATAGTGGTGGGCAACGGGAATCATTGTTGCAGATTTCTAGTCCGGTTCCACACGATGGAGACTCATCCAAGCTGAAGCGGCATAAATCAGGGATAGCGTGTCCCAGCATGTCGTTCATCCATGGTGCGCAATGAAGACATAACCATGCGTCATGAACGGCAGGCCTTCCGTGTCGTGCACGAAAGGTGGCATCCGCTTCACAATGGGGTAGCCGTCCCCGATGAAAAGCGAGTACTCTCCAAGAGTGTTCCTCGGCACCCACATAGCATCACGGGGTCGAACTCGGTGTCGTTCATCTGGTACATGCGGCATCCCAGATCTGGACACATGGTGACGTACATAGTCAAGGTCCATGCATAATAATGTTGTGCTCAAATATGGCGGTCAGTAATACTGTGCAGCAAATAGTACTACTTCGGTATAGAGGAAGTAAAATAACCGGCTTATTATATATAGCCACACTCTTGGCTACATGGATGAGATAGTAAGACATGGAAAAACAAAAATGGTGGCAGCTAGTGGATTCAAGTCTTCAAGGGCCTAGCTAGCTATACGCGTCCTCCAAGGTAAAAAGTACTCCTACTAGTACTACTAAGTATACTACTAGTACAACAATGAAAGAGAAGGCGAGAGGGTTAAAAAATGGAATACCTGGGTAGATGGTGACGGTCCGATCATGGTAGATTGTGTGACCATGTTGCACATCAGTGGTACCATGGGTAACGACTGCTAAGATAGTTGATCCCAATATGCCAAAGTCAGCTACAAGGTTCCAGGTTAGACCGAATTGCGGATGCAAATGCACATCCAGGATTGGCGATCTTATTTTGATCGGGGGATGACTGGTCCCTACAAAATAATGGAGTACCGTTAGGGATGCAAAATGATGGTTTGTGCATTCCGTTTGTAATATCTCGTACCGTAGGATGGCAACCAGATGAAACAAGTCCCCTGGCTTGTCACCGCGAAGATGCGGCCTAGATGGCGCACGGCGTCTTCGAACGTGTAGGGGTACAAATCTACCGCCGCCAACATGCACCAGCCTCTGCCGTTACTTCCTCTTGCATTGATGGCAATCCTTATGTCAAACACTGCGATGAGATAGTAATCGTCGTAGCCGCGTTGCTTTGTCAGCAGGTCCGCAATTGCTATCTTCTTCAATCTCCTGTAGGCATCATCATACGTATTCAAGCCTAGCCAGTCTGGAAGGCCGATCCCAATGGTGGAGAAGGGGTCTACCGGAACGGCCGCACTGCTGTGGATGTTGTGCAAAATGATGGTGGTATCCGGCCGGAGGTATGCAAGCCAATATTTGTTGGCACCGACCTAGACCTATATATAAGACGGTGGGCAGCGGAGAAATTACGGGATGGAAATGGAATAACTAAGTACTACATGATCAAACTCCATTACTGACCTGCTCATCGGACAAAATCCTACTACCTCTCAACGTCGGCAACTCTAGCGGAGTCAATGTGCAACCATGGCCAGGGAGCGGTGGACTGTTCGAAGGATTGTCCCATAGAAGAACCTTCTCCTCGAGGACGCATGGAAGACCAACAAGCATGGCCTTTTCCCAAGCCTGTTTAAGCAGTGTCTTGAAAAAGTTGGTGCAGGATGCACCGAGTCTTGCGGCGGTGAGGACGTCGGAGCGGCGTGCGATTTCTCCCAGAGGATCGTCGTCCAAGGTCTTGAAGCCCCGACTAGGAGGAGAACTGCCTGGCGAATCCATGGGAGCAGCGACGAACTGCCTTCTCTTTGGGGGGAGGGCAACTGGCGAGGAGGAGATAAGAGCGTAGTAACCGCAGGGCCTCGTCCCTTCCAACTGTAGATCGTTCCTCATCGAAGGGGTGAGGCTTTATTACTAGTACTAGTACTACCATTATGGAATGTTATGGGATTGCATTATACTGTAAACAATAGCACTAGTTAGAAATTTTTGGCACTAGGTATTAGTTTTTGGCGTGGATTAAGAAATTTTGGGTATGTTTTTGCCATTTTTTGTACACGCCAACTAGTGTCAAAAAACGTTTTACATTATGTGACGGAGGAGTACATACTCGTACTGTAGCAGTACTAGTACTACTTTTCTCAACTAGTAGTGCGATGTACTGTACTTCTTATCTAGTTCTAGTATAGTGCACCAGTTTTGAACTCTTGAATCTCAGGGCCAAGGAGCTACAGTTGGAAGTGGAGGGTACTACTGTTCTCTAGAACCATCGCTGTACTATCAATGCAGGGAAAGTACACCTGCATAGTGGCCTAGTGGGTACTCTCGGTGCTCTATTCAGCCGCTCCTCTCACGCAGCTGGCCTACTCAGCCGCTCCTCTCACACACACACTAGCAGCCTGTTTATCAGCGACGGTTACTGCAGGGGCAAAACATTTGAGTTATTTGATACAACGGGACTAGGCTTTTCGCTTCCATTTGTGGAGGTGTAATGGATCTCGTCGAACTTTGTTAGTAGTTCCTTCTTTATGAAGAGATGAAGCAAAGCCTTTGCCTCCGTTTCAAAAAAAAACACATCAATAGGAATTTCTTTTATAGTAGAGTCGATAATGGAGTGAAGTCCATGTGTGCAACGCCACAAGCTATAGTAGAGAACTTTACGTGCAGAGCCATATTGCACAGTTCCCAATGCCCCGCCAGGCTTTTCCGGCTCCTCGGGCTTAATAGGGAGGCGCTTGTTTAAATATGCTACTAGCCGATGAGGAAGCTGCAAGCGAGGTGCGGCTAGGGCGAGCACGCGAGCCACGGGATGCTAGGAAGGAAAACCCGTTCACGTGGCTAGGCTATCCAGTGCACCCAGATTATGGGGCCGCACATCCGTTTGACTTCAAAACTCAAACTACCCGTGTAAAATATTGGCTCGCAGCAAAGTGTAGTAGTACTATTTTAAAAAAAAGGTCGTCGTGTGTTCGGCCGGGATCGAACCCATAAAACGAGAGGTATACACTCCCGCGACCACTAGTAGTACTCGTTGGAGTACAACGCAACCTAGAATCACCTTTTGTCGCTAGTAGTACGTACATTGTTCCTTACAAGAAATCCCTATAATGCAAGAAACCACTAAAATGCCAAGAAACTACTACCACTTGCATATGTGGCAGACTTAAGATAAGACTACCTTATCAACCATTGTACATGCTCTTACCAACAAAAATCCTCAAGTGACCTCCTACCTCCGGCCCGTCCACCTAGTCATCCTCGGCCATGGGACGCAGCTACCGCCGCCGGCAGAAGGCGAGGTCAAAACTACCGGCGGTGCAGAGCCCATGTTGCGGCAGCCCGGATGCCAGCTCCGTCCGGCGCTCGCGGCCGCTAGCTAGCCAAGATAGCTCCGTCCAGCTGCTTGTCTGCAAGGTTTGCTAGCTAGATTGGCACGGCAGCGCGGCGGCTTGCTCGCGCGCGCCGCGCTGAGGCCAACCATCTGGCTCGAGCGAAGGCCAGCGCGGCGGCTTGCTCGCTCGTGAGTCATGCTTGGGCCAGCCTGCCAACCTGTGCGGAGGCCAGTGTAGCATCCGGCCCGTCCGACGGAGCGGCGGCCAACTCGCTCATCACCGGCGCCACCGACGAACACGCATCAGTACTGTTTGAAGTAATGTTTAGGAAAAATAAGGATTTGAGGGGGAATAACAGGATAGAAGGTCAGATGTGGGTCCCTCGTGTCAACGGTCAAACAAAATGGGTTGGTTTAAGCTGCCTCATCAGCACGGACATGTGGGCCAACCCTGTCATAAATGGGTTTAAACAAACCTAATTGGTAGGAGTACTAGGTAGTAGTTTTTGGCGTGGATTAAGAAATTTTGGGTATGTTTTTGCTATTTTTTGTACAATAGATTCTTCCTAGGGCTGGTTGAAGGTGGTAGTTTTTTGTTAAATACTCTACATATTGTAAGTAGGAGTGAAAGTTAAGCTTTGGAAGCCAATAATCAAGGCTAGTTACATAGTGCATATGTGTACATGATTGAAAGTAAATATCAACCATGAGTGACTAATATCTTGATGGAAAATTCGAAACTATGGAATACTAGGAAAAAATGCATGGTTGGAAATACTAGCAATGTTCATGTCCGTTACAACGAATCATAATTAGAATAGTACTTATTCACAAACTTGGTAGAGAACACTCTAATTTTGATATACATATGTCACTAGAGATATATTATGTTTCAATTAGAATATATTCCTTGGGCTGTTTTGGTGAGGCCAGGGAGGGATGTGGTTGGTTTTAAGATACTAATTATGGGTTTTTCTGCAAATTGGTAGACAAGTGGGATGTTGGTGAGAAAAGGCAACAGCTTACCTCACAATCGTTAGATGTAGATCTAATGGTCAGAAACAACGGATGGCAGACACACCAGCATCACCAACTTAGTCTTGTTTAGGAGTACTAGCAAGATCCGTGCATTGCACGGAACATCAAGATGCATTTTTCTATAAAACATTTGTTGTGATTGACCCTTGCGGGAGTAATCCCATGTGTAAAACTAATGATATCTCGAGAAATATGAGATAAGGTGAAGAGGAGTGGGGTGTGGTGGTGGTTGGTGGGGGACTGAGCGGAGGCATGGGGATTGACGACGCCGGCAGCAGCCACCAGGCCAGTTTGTTCCAGAGGCTTCCTTTCTTAATTGCTCAACAATTAGGTTTGTTGTAGATAAGGATGAACGAGGGAAGGCCTTGTCTGAAAATGTGGAGAGGGTTGTGGGTATCTTTTAGTTTAATTTCCATCCATCAGATATAGATCGGACGGTCTATACTGCAAGATGGCACACGTACCATCATCACCAACTTTGTTTTTTATAAGAGAAGAAATATAAGTATGGAGATACAAATGTATTATCAATACTTGATTCCGTAAACTAGCACCTACATTCTATTCAATGCCTCGGCATGTGGGGCCTCAGCACAATAACTTCTCGACTGTGTAAAACAAAGATTTTCTCGTCGCCGACAAGGAGGGGGTGACGGCAGTGCGCTTTTCCGCTTGGTCTAGTCCTAGTAGCCATACTAGGTGGTCTAAGCACGTGTAGATTTATTCTTTTTCATGTCTCGTGTTCGCCGTACTGCCACGACTGTTGATGAATAGACGGTAAGTTATTGATGTGGAAACCCTTGTTGAGCGTGTTTGCGAGAGAGAGAGAGAGAGAGAGAGAGAGAGTGTGCATGTGTGATATGTTAGAGACCGAGGCAATGATAACAGATTCTTTGTGTCTATGTGTGTGGAGGATAGAGAGAGACATGTACATGGGGCTTTGTGTTGTGTAACGTGGAGACACATATACATAATTAGAGAGTGAGTGTGTGAGATACACATGAGGACATGGGGAGAGATGAGGATCCAGATAAATGGGTGTTTGTGCATGTCTGTGTGTGCTTGTGCACGGGTTTGTGTGTGAGAGGGAGAGAGTGTATGTGGAGTAGAGAGACCACTGATGATGTAAACCTAGTATAAGGGAAGGGCGAATGGTGTGACATGTGTAGTAGCGGGATAGTGCAGGTGCGGGCGGGGGGAGCAGACTATTTGGAAGAGACATTGAGTGTGTGTGGGGGGGGAGAGGGGTGTGAGAGCGAGAGAAAGAGAGAACTAGCGACGGAGAGAGATAGAGAGGAAGAGAGGGGGCGAGAGGGGTCATTTGTGTCCATAAATGGCGTATAGATAGGGAGACAATGTTGATGTCGTCCGAAATTGGCCTATGAATGGAGACACATGGGAAGCGAGTCATCGTGTGTGTGATAGGGACTTCATGAGAGATCTAGAATAGATGGTGTAGAGAACAATGTGCAAAATCGAGAACGATTATACATTAGGGAGCTATGCAAAGAGTCACGACATATATGTATACAGGGAAGGAGCTAGGGCGGGTCCGCATGTCGGAGAGATAGAAAGAGGAGAGTGGTGCACAAGGAGACAAAGTGTGCTTGTTTGCAGTGGGGGTGGTGTGTGAGGTGAGTGCGCGAGAACCACATAACTAGGGAGATAGACGATTGGGGGCGACGTTTTGTGTGTATGGGAAATATACACTCTACATAGTGCGTGTGCTTGGGTAAGAGAGATAGCGGGAGACCTAGAGAGTGAGGGAAGAGATGTGTGCATGCCCGAGAGACAAAGTGATAGAGACCTATGTTGGGGTCCGGACTTTAGAAGAGAGAGGGGTGTTAATGTGCTCATGTGTTGGTGTTTGGGGGAGAGAATGACTTCTCTATG
>NC_057801.1:544593487-544640678 GCF_018294505.1 Triticum aestivum
ACTATGAGATAATGATACTTTTGAACATGCGTGATATACCTTGATGTACCAGAATTACAAACCTAAGATTGGAATTTTGGAATTCGACTCCATCATTAGCTTTTGTAATTCATTTAAACGGAGGTACATTTTTTAAGCCGGGATTTCGTGATTTCAAATTCATATATCAAACCTAGAGATATACACATACGGGCATGTTCAAACTTTATAATCATCCACTTTATTCATACACATACGCATTTTTGCTTTTGTCATCATATTTATGATAAACACATTTGGAATTTCATTTGAATTGGACCGTATGATGGTATTTACTTGTAGTAGCTCAATGATCCATATTTGAATTGAATGGACAATCTAAGTTTTGAGTTGGAGACATTGATTTTCAAAACTTGCACTTTTTTTTCGTGCAAAACAAACAAATTGTCGGCCATGATATCATAGTCAGCCGTACGAGAGCAGAATACTTATAATTTTAGGCGCCAAAAGCTTTCAAACTTCCCGCTGACATCGAAATATCACGCGCCCGAAAGTTTAGCCCTGCGATATTCCTGTTTTACCCCTACCACATGAACGGAAAAGGGCTGCTTTGGTAACTCCATTGTTTCCCCCTCTTTGCCCCCAATATTCTTCCCCAAAGCCCCTCCCCTTCCCCTCCCCGAGCCCCCAACCACGGCAAGCCGCCGAATCTAGTCCTCCGCCGCATCGGTGGACCTCACACCCCGCCGGATCTACCTTCCGCACCTTGGAACCCCCAACTGCCAACTCACCACTTCACCGGAGCCGCTTCAGCGACTAGCTTGTCCACCGCTCCAGATCTCCTTGACCGCTATCATGGTCCACCGCATCGGATCTGCTTAACCAGCGCCCTTGTCCACCACAGTGTAGGCCCTTCACTGACTCCCTCGTCCGCCCCTTCGCTGGCCCTTCATACAAGCCCTCGTCCGCTGCAATAGATCCGCCTCACCGAAAGCACTGTACAACGTGCCCACCGAAGCCTTCATCCATTGCACCGGACCCGCTCCATGGACGCCATATTCAACTCCACCGGCCCTACTTTACCGACGCCGCAGCGTCATCAGGTTATTTCAATTTGTCTTCCTTCGTTTTTTTCTCTTTATCATGCAACTGTTCACTTACCATACATGAGCTTTCTTGTATGTCGACACGCGCCGCAACCGTAGCACCGGAGCCGCTTCAGCGACAGCGACAGCCGACCCAAACTCAACCGCAACACGAGCACCATCGATGATCCTTAGCTATCAAGTATGACAACGATACCCATACTACGCCGAGAATCAGGTACTATTATCCAACGGTCGGTGCCGATGTTCACTTTTGTAGCATAAGCACCGCACCTTTGAATTTCTTCAGGGCATCATTCAGTTTTTCATGAGACGCGTTATTCTGCTTTCACCTGTAGGGCCATACTTCTGGCAGTGAACATGTTACATGTGCTAAATTACATACTAGTGCACATATAGTTAGTATGCTTTAGTTTTGTTCGGATGCCACCTGTTGGTTCCATCAGACTGCTTAATGTTCTCTATGCTTAATTACACATCAGCAAACTAGCATGTGGTTCCGCTGCTTTTTGTTCATTTTACCCTACATTTTCTGATGCTAGCTATTACATCACTGCTCCAAGCCTCTGTTAATTACTTGTTTATGTGTTCTTGATCTTCCCAAGTTGCATGACTAATTTGATGCTTCTATTAATTATGGAGCTGCCAACACCATTAAGCAAAATATTTGTTCTTTTGGGGCTGGCACCTCGAACAAGCATAAAAATAGAGGGAAGCAGATATATTGTCGTGTATGCACACACCCTTCTTTCATTAGTTTAGATGAACCATTGATGATCAATTTGGACCAGTGCATGCGATTAAAATTAATTTTACCTAAATAGAGGGTGCAGAATAAACTACAACAACTAGATTTGCAACCACGGGATGCTGACGATATCTTCAAAGAACATTGCAACAGCAGCGAGGCTTCACAGCAACATATGGTAAGCCAGTGTGTTTTAGTACTTGTGAAATGTAATGCGAGTGGGCTGCTTTCTCGGCTTGTGCCCTCAACCTGTAATCCTACCGAATTACAAATAGTTCAGTTGTCTGCTTTGCTGTATTGCTTGATTTGAATGCTTGTTTGTTGTTACGCTATACCTGAATTGGCCAATATGTCAGCAGTGCCTGTTGTACTATCGTAAAGAAATGCATGCCTATTTCATTTGAGTCCTTAACTTTTCCTCTCAACTTCATCACAAGACTGTCTTCGTAGTTTATATGAGGCCACATTGTTAAGTGCTTTCTCAGATTATTTCAACTGCTTAGATGCCTTGGCAACTTAAATATAGCGGTGGTACACTCCCTTCAACTAGGGATGTCAACTGGGTCCCGTTTAATCCTGATTAAAGTCCACATTTGGTATGATAGTTCAAAAGAGTTTTTGTTTTTTGAGAAAAATGAACTAGGGAGGTAGCAAAAACTAACTAGATGGGACTGGTGGATGTCGTTTATTTGCCACTTACATCCCTAGTTTCATCTTACCATTTTAATTTCTTTTCGGCTGATGCTGCTTTGAACCATTTAAATATAGTTTGTCATGCTCGGCAATAATTCGTCCATCGTTTACCATGTAAGCTTACTGCTTGGATCATACGATAACTATCTCTTACTTATGTCTAGCGGAAACCTTTCAGGATGTCGTTCACACTATGACACAATGTACAACCCCAGAATCTATTTGTGGAAGCAGTGCGCCATCCATGTTACCAGATGGTAGTAGTTCAAAGGCAACACCGCCAGAGAGCAGTCTGAGCACAGATATTATAGTGCTTGAGGCTCTACTAGAGGCAGAAAGAGATGGTGTGGCTGCCATGAGTGAGGTAATCTTTATCTTGAGGCTGGAAATTACGAAATTAGCGACACGCATTATGCAAGCAACCCAAGAATTGGAGGAAGTAAGAATGTTGCATTTGAAGACAGAGTAGGTCCTGTTGTTTCTGCTATCTAAAGCCCAATCTAATCCCGGTTCTTCTTTAGATACCAGTTGAAATTGTCATTAGATTATTGTACTTGCATGTTGTGTCATGTCTCTGAATGTATTATGTTGCAAGACCCCCTATGTTGTCCATGTGTTGTAATGATCCGGATTTTTTAGGCGAGGTAATCCTCAGTACTTGTATGATTGACATAAGGTGAACTGTTTTTCGTGTGAGCATATTGTATTGGATGAAATAACTATTTGACTCAGAGTGTATCCAACCTACTGAATTCGAAGATCACGGCATTTCTAAATCATAATCATATATAAAGGTGGAATAAATATTTGTTGTGGTTTTGAAGAAATAAATAACAAAACATGACACGACGGCCTCTGAGCCCATTCAGACACGGTGGGCGCCAAACGTGGGCGGAAAAACACATTTGATTCAAGCTTGTCCGGAAGACATGTGTCTCTTCCTCCATTTCCCCATTCATACACGGTGGGCGGCAAAACAAACTCTCCTCGTCCGAAATCGATGTAGACTAATATTTTAAATAGGGGCAGATGTGTAACTAACATCAGACGTGACACAGCCGCCCTACCTGTCAGCCCTGTTCATACACCATGGGCGCCAACCGTGGGCGGCAAAACACCCTCTCCTCACCCGAAATAGTTACCGGCAAATATTTGGGAGATGCGAGATTACCGTCCTATCCCCAACCGACGCGATGTCCGAAATTTTAAACGGGGAATAAGTTCCTAAGTTTTCCGCATTTCAGAGAAGCGTGTCCCAAAGTTTGAGATACCCCCCTCCCCCCCCCCACATTTCCCCATTCATACACCATCGGCGGCACGACAACCTCCGCACTGCGGCCAGCCTCCTCCATCCGCCGCCCCATCCTCCACCTTGCTGGAGCCGCTACCCCTACCCCGTCGTCCACTGCAAGAGATGGACGTCTCTCATCCACGGCGCTGGACCAGGATCCTTTCATCACGTCCTCTCGCTTCATCAGCGTCGTCGTCCACCTTGTCGTTGCCACTCCTACGACCGCCTCGTCCACGGCAACAGGATATATCCCCCGACCCGGCCGTTTGCCGTCTAAAGTCTTCTTCCCCGCCGCTGACAGCCATCGCACCCGCAGCACCCTCAACGTATCAGCATAGGCCTACATGGCGTCGCAAGAGAGGTGGTACTCTTCCATATGTGCTTAAGTTATTGATCTCACCCGCAAAATAGATCGTAATTTGTTTACTATACTTTTCTTATCCGTACCAAATCGTACTGGCTAGTTGAAAGCAAACATTGGTTGCGAAGTAGATTTCTCCGGTTCGCACCTTCAGGCACGCCATGGCACGGGCACTATACTCATAAAGCTTATGGTCCCCCCCTTTATATTCACTACCATCATCATAGGTGCTTCGTGTCGTGCTAGCACTGCTCCTCAAGACCTCAACCCAAAGCTTACATGTTGAAATACGAATCTGATATGATGCGCATATCACTAAAAAAATAATGTTTAATTGGTCACCTAATGTTCCTATATTCGTTTCGAAAAGCATGTGCACCACCCACTGGTCCAGCTAGTTCCACTTTCCTGATTTTTCTCTTGATGCTTAGGGTTTTCCCCTTTTATCTACTATACTATGATCTGCGTATGTGCTTTCTCTCATACTAGCATTACTCCACCCTTCAAGCTAAACAACACGCACTAAGAATTCGAAAGCTTAGTTGTTCAAATATGATTGTGATATGATACTGATATTAGTTAACCGACACATTTAATTGGTTAGATAAAGGTCCCACTTGAGTTTCCAAATGCATGTCGCGACATATAGAGAGATAGCATAATTGTATTTCTTTGTCACTTGTTGACCGTACTTTCTTGTCCATACCAAATCTTAGTTGTTATTTAAAAGCAAACATCGGTTGCTAACTACCCTTTGCGCGGTTTGCAGCTTCAGATCTGCCATCCCACTGCCACGGTCAACAATGTACTCATCATGCTTATGTTTTCCCCATTTTATGATGACCACAATCAGCCTACGTGGTTCGTGTCGTAATAGCACTGCTCCACCCATCGAGATAAACAAGCTTAGTTGTACAAATTCATATCCGATATTATTGCTGATATTAGTAAAACTGAGAGATGTTTAATTGGTTAGCTAAATGTTCCTACTTTAGTTTCGAAATGCATGTGAGCCACATATGGAGAGACCGGAAAGAATAGTATTTCTCTATGTGCTCTGGTTCATCATGGGTGGCCAACCGACATTGTATTGAAAGACTTGTAATATCTTCAATCTGCTTGCTCTTCTGCTCTTCTTTAAGATGATACTCTTCTCTTGCGGTCGACTGGTCAGGTCGAGTTGTTCTCTCTTAGTATATTTTGAATCTGTCAGGTCAAGTCGACTTGTTCTTCTTTACTATATGTTGAAGCTGTCATCTGCGAAGTGTCATCACTTTTGGAGCTCTCATATTTTGAGTAGTAGGCCACATTATATTAATGCACACAACAAATTATAGCATGCATGGCATATTTTAAAAGAATTGCAGAGATAGCACAAAGGGTTTTACAGGGAGGCAGTATTGGATTAGAATCACTTCTGCATTACAAAGAAAATCTCACTTGTTTTTATGTTTTCATGTATGTCAGATATTGAACATTATCAAAATGAATATGAGAATGGGCGCATGAGAGGAATATTGCGGAACGATCCACTGGCTAACAAACTTGCCATGGTGGAGGATGGCCTATCTTATTCACCCATCAAGGTGCTTGCTCTAACTTTGCAAAGTTGTATTGGTCGCACATATTTTGCCTCTGACCTCTTGCATTACTTCCACTTTGTTACACCATCTTCCTAATTTAAGCATCATATATGAGTATATGCCATACCTATCCATTTTCTGTACCTTTTCCATGTGTCGTCACACTATGTTTTTCCAGTCAAATGTTGTTCTTTCGTAATAGATGTCCAAAAGGAAGAGGGTGAGTGAAGATCCTCAAGGAGTACAAACTAGGTATTTGGAAAAGGTAGTGATACCTGTTAAATCAGATAGATCAGCAGCCACAGAAAACACAGGCCCAACTGTACCACACTTTACCCCTACTCTAGAGGCCAAACCCCTATTAGAACTGCTGGGAGCCCAGCGCCAGGTACTGTCTATGATATCAATTCAAAATTTGAACTCCTAAATTTCTGCTTGTGCCTTACCTTCTCTCTTGTATGAAAACTAATTTCAGATGAATCTCCTTACTCAAAGGATCATACAATCTCAAAACAATAATGGGCTCTGTATTGCTCTTGTCAGTACCTCTCTCCCTTTTGCCTTGTAACGTTGTACTTAATTAATTGCTATTTGATTATGTATCATCAGTTTACATCTGAGCTTCATTATCCTCTGTTTCTTCCAATATTATTTGATCTATATTTACTCTTTGCAAAATGTAGAATAATGGCAACGCTTATAAAGAATTTTCTTTGGGGAATTTATTGAATTATCCTTCCATCAACATGGAGAAGGGCTTTGTCCAGCCCGTGTTAACATGTAATGTAAGTTCATCCTTCTCAAGCCTTCAAACTTTGTTCTAGTATAGATTTGGATAGGCATCATTTCCTCCACTGCTGTTTGCTTTGCTCTTTACATATGATTGGATGTTTGCAACAACTACCTTTTTCAAATTGTAGTTGTAAAAACATGTTCCTTATACAGAACAGATCCATTTGTTTGCTTATATAATTGTGAAACCTGTTACGTGTCTCCTTGTTTCTCTTTCAGAGTCATATCTCTTATGCCAGGCAGAACTTTAGGGAAGATAGTGAGCCAAACCATCTTGAGGACAGCGAGATGACCCCAAGGTCCTGTCTTGATGAAGACAGTTAGTTGAAGCTACTCACCAGCAGGTGTAAGACAACCTCTGTGCAATCGCTGCCTCAATCAGTTCGACTTCTTCAGTCTCAACTTAAAGCGGAAAGGCTTGCTTCAGCTCAGCTCCGACTTGAAGTCAAAGATTCAATGAAGATGTCAGAGGACTGCCGTGCGCACCATCATGCCTTAAATCTAGTGTTGATGCATCTATCGTTGACACAACTGAGGTCTACTCAGCTTCTTCAGCTGTTTGGGGGGCCCGACCTGGCCAGGCCTAGTGCCTTCTGAAGTGCTCTCAGTTTTGTATATTATTTTGTCGGCGCGTTTATCTGCACTGGTGGCAAACTTTGATGCCCAGTGGATGTAATATGTGTGATAGCCATGATAGCCTAGCGTAAGTTGCTTGCTTATTTATTTCCTTGTTGTCTTGTTTATTTTTTTGCTTGTAGTCATAGTAGTTCTTTTTGCTCGGTTTGCTAGTGGCTGCAATAACCTATTTTTTAAAACTAGGCCACAATAACCATGGGCTAATATTTACTGTAGTGACACTAGGCCTCCTACGGGCCGTAGAAACAGTGGGCCCTCTACGGGCCATAGAAATAGTGGGCCTTCTACGGGACGTAGAAACAATGGGCTTTCTACGGGCCGTATGATCGATTGGTCAAACATGGGCCAATAACAGGCCGCAATATGGTCGTAAACGGGCTAGAGTTGGAATCGTCCGTTCATGGGCCGACCATAATGGTCCATCGTTAATAGGCCATATTTGATGAAGCTATGAAAATGGCCCAGCGTATTAACGGACCACAAACGGGCCGACTGTAACCACAGGCAGAATTTGGCCCACAAGCAGAAAATGACAGTAGCGGGCCGTAAGTAAACGAATGCTGGAAATGATCCCAAGAATGAATGGGCTCTGAGAAGGCCGAAAGATAACATGGGCTGGAAACGGCCCAACAGAATAACGGGCAGTTAATGGGTATAAAGTGATACACTGTTCATTACGGGCCAGTTTCACCACGGGGCGTTAATGGGTGTAAAGTGATACACTGTTCATTACGGGCCAGTTTCACCACGGGCCGTTAATAGGCCAAGAGTTACATAGGGCCTCATGTGGGACGAAAGACGTCATGGGCCATACATGGGCCAGAAGTGAAAACGGGCTGGAATCATATTGGATGGCCCAGATGATGCTACTGGGCCTAATTCGGATAGTGCGTAACGGGCCTTGGGTTAGCGGGCTGTAAATGGGCTATATGCGAATAGGCCGTTAATAGGCTTTACATGGGCCGGCCCGCCATATTTTGACCAAGTCAAACGGGCTGGCCTTTTCACTGGAATGGGCCTCTGTTGGGTCGTGCCACGTGTCGACATATCATAGGCGCCTTCTATCCAATGAGTGGATGACATCTGTCCCAACGATGAGCCGACACATGTTTCCTCCAGCCAATGATGATTTTACACGTGGAAAATCCCCATTGGTCGGGGCTGTTAACGGGTTATCGGATCCAAAACCCGACCCGATAGCTTAACGGCGTTCTGTTACAGTGGATGCCACATGTCGGTCACCCTTAACGAAAGCACTTCTGTGACGCGTGATTTATCGTCATGGAAGTGGACACTTCCATGATGATAATTTTGGTAACATCATGGAACACTTCTACGACAGCACAGGTATGACTATCTCGATTCTGTCATAAATTTGTCATGGATGTACATGCATGACAGAAAACGTGACCTACTGTGACAAACACGTATCATCACGGAAGTGTATTTTTTTTGTAGTGGTGGCGGTTCAAAGGAGAGCTCGGCCTCGTGTATATCCAGCGTCCAGCCTTGCGTGGGGGATCGGCTAGGGCCCTCTCCCTGCGCGTGCCTCGAATCCATCTCAACGGGGACGTAGGTGAGGGAGTCCTGGACTAGGGGGTGTCCGGATAGCCGAACTATCATCATCGGCCGGATTCCAAGACTATGAAGATACAAGATTGAAGACTTCGTCCCGTGTCCGGATGGGACTTTCCTTGGCGTGGAAGGCAAGCTTGGCGATATGGATATGTAGATCTCCTACCATTGTAACCGACTCTATGTAACCCTAGCCCTCTCCGGTGTCTATATAAACCGGATGGCTTTAGTCCGTAGGACGAACAACAATCATACCATAGGCTAGCTTCTAGGGTTTAGCCTCCTTGATCTCGTGGTAGATCTACTCTTGTAATACCCACATCATCAATATCAATCAAGAAGGACGTAGGGTTTTACCTCCATCAAGAGGGCCCGAACCTGGGTAAAACATCGTGTCCCTTGTCTCCTGTTACCATCCGCCTAGATGCACAGTTCGGGACCCCCTACCCGAGATCCGCCGGTTTTGACACCGACATTGGTGCTTTCATTGAGAGTTCCTCGGTGTCGTCACCGATAGGCTTGATGGCTTCTTTGATCATCAACAACGACATAGTCCAGGGTGAGACCTTCCTCCCGGACAGATCTTCGTATTCGGTGGCTTTGCACTGCGGGCCAATTTGCTTGGCCATCTGGAGCAGATCGAAAGCTACGCCCTTGGCAGTCAGGTCAGCTTCGGAAGTTTGAACTTCACGGCTGACATCCGCGGGGACCTGATCTTCGATGGATTCGAGCCACAGCCGAGCGCGCCGCACTGTCATGACGAGCATGATTTAGCTCTGCAGCCGGACAGTACCCTGGAGGCTGCACACGAGTCCACTCCGATCTTCAATTCGGAGTCGGCTGTGCAGATCGAGGACAGGTGGCTAGACACCGCCTCGGGGGCTGCAACCTCTACGGCGATAGAGTTGAACACTGACCTTGTCCCTCATGAAGCTCGTGACTCCGAGGTGCCGGACTCCTCGCCTAACTCCGAACCTCCCGCGCCCCCTCCAATCAAATCCGATTGGGCGCCGGTCATGGAGTTCACCACTGCGGACATCTTTCAACACTCACCTTTCGGCGACATCTTAAGTTCGCTAAAGTATCTCTCGTTATCAGGAGAGCCCTGGCCGGACTGCGGTCAGGACGGTTGGGATGCGGATGACGAAGAAATTCAAAGCCCACCCACCACCCACTTAGTAGCCACTGTCGACGATCTAACCGACATGCTAGACTTCGACTCCAAAGACATCGAGGTATGGACGACGATGCCGGAGATGACCAAGAACCAGCAACTACTGGGCACTGGAAAGGCACCTCATCATATGACATATACATGGTGGATATCCCAAAGGATGGGAATGGCGAAGGAACAGCGGAGGATGACCCCTCCAAGAAACAGCCCAAGCGCCAGCGTCAGCGGCGCTGCTCTAAATCCCGCCATAGCAAGAATGGAGATTCCGGCACCGGAGATAATAACACCCCAGACAGTGCCAAAGACAACCCCCTCCAGCAAGATTCAGCGCAGGAGAACGGAGACGCCAGCCCTCATGAGAAAGCAGCAGACGAAGAAGTAGAGGATTACATGCCTCCCTCCGGAGACGAGGCAAGCCTCGACGACGACGAATTCATCGTGCCTGAGGATCCCGTCGAACAAGAGCGTTTTAAATGCGGGCTTATGGCCACGGCAAACAGCCTCAAGAAAAAGCAGCAGCAGCTTAGAGCTGATCAACATCTGCTAGCCGACAGATGGACTGAAGTCCTTGCGGCCGAAGAGCATGAGCTCGACCGCCCCTCCAAAAGCTACCCTAAACGCAAGCTGCTCCCCCTATTAGAGGAGGAGGCATATGAACCTGCATCACCAGCAGACAATACGGCTGACCGACCACCCCGTGGCTGCGACAGAGAGGCCTCTAGGCCCTCCACCAGAACCGTACCCCGGCATCGCTCGAAAAGCACAAGGCCACAGGGGAATGCTCCGGACTTGCGAGATATATTGAAGGATAAGACAAGACAATCAAGATCGATCTATGGATCGTGTGGGTGCCCCATGATACGCGACGACAACCGTCGCGCCGGACACAGTAAGTCCGGCCGAGCCGAATGAAATATACAAAGCTCTTTTGAACTCCGTCGTGATATCGCCCAATACAGAGGCGCCGCACACCCACTATGCTTCACAGATGAAGTAATGGATCATCAAATCCCCGAAGGGTTTAAACCCGTGAACATTGAATCTTATGATGGCACAACATACCCCGCGGTTTGGATCGAGGACTATCTCCTTCATATCCACATGGCCCGAGGTGATGATCTCCACGCCATCAAATATCTCCCACTCAAGCTTAAAGGACCAACCCGGCATTGGCTTAACAGCTTGCCAGCAGAGTCAATTGGGAGTTGGGAAGACCTGGAAGCCGCATTCCTCGATAACTTCCAAGGCACGTACGTGCGACCACCAGACGCTGACGACCTAAGCCATATAATTCAGCAGCCAGACGAATCGGCCAGACAATTCTGGACACGGTTCTTAACCAAGAAAAATCAAATCGTCGATTGTCCGGATGCGGAGGCCCCCGCGGCTTTCAAACATAACATCCGCGACGAGTGGCTTGCCCGGCACCTAGGACAGGAAAAGCCGAAATCCATGGCAGCCCTCACATCACTCATGACCCGCTTCTGCGCGGGTGAGGACAGCTGGCTAGCACGCAGCAACAACCTCAGTAAAAATTCTGGCAGTCCGAATATCAAGGACCGCAATGGTAGGCCGCGTTGCAACAAAAACAAACGCCGCATTAATGGCGACAATAGTGAGGATACGGCAGTCAATGCCGGATTTAGAGGCTCTAAACCCGGTCAACGGAAAAAGCCATTCAAAAGAACTACTCCGGGTCCGTCCAATTTGGACCGAATACTCGACCGCTCGTGCCAGATACACGGCACCCCCGAAAAGCCAGCTAACTACACCAACAAGGACTGTTGGGTATTCAAGCAGGCAGGCAAGTTAATTGCCGAAAACAACGACAAGGGGCTGCATAGCAACGACGAGGAAGAGACCCGACCGCCGAACAATAAAGGACAGAAGGGTTTCCCCCCACAAGTGCGGACGGTGAACATGATATACGCAACCCACATACCCAAAAGGGAGCGGAAGCATGCATTCAGGGATGTATACGCGATGGAGCCAGTTGCCCCGAAGTTCAATCCATGGTCCTCCTGCCCAATCACTTTTGACCGAAGGGACCACCCCACCAGCATCCGCCACGGCGGATTCGCCGCATTGGTTTTAGACCCAATCGTTGATGGATTTCACCTCACCAGAGTCCTGATGGACGGCGGCAGCAGCCTGAACCTGCTTTATCAGGATACAGTGCACAAAATGGGCATAGACCCCTCAAGGATTAAACCTACAAAGACGACCTTTAAAGGCGTCATACCAGGTGTAGAGGCCAATTGTACAGGCTTAGTTACACTAGAAGTGGTATTCGGATCCCCGGATAACTTCCAAAGCGAAGAGTTAATCTTCGACATAGTTCTGTTCTGCAGCGGCTATCATGCTCTGCTTGGACGCACCGCGTTTGCAAAGTTCAACGCGGTACCGCACTACGCATACCTTAAGCTCAAAATGCCAGGCCCTCGAGGAGTCATCACGGTCAACAGAAACACTGAACGCTCTCTCCGAACGGAGGAACATACAGCGGCTCTCGCGGCAGAAGTACAGTGTAGCCTCTGAAGGCAATTCTCGAGTCCGGCCGTTAAGCGACCGGACATGGCTAAACGCGCCCGGAGTAACCTACAACAAGACCACCTGGCACGTTCCGAGCACGCGTAGCAATGCGGCCCCAACCCCAGCCCCTACAAAATTTCAAGACGGGTCCTTCGCGTACATCATTACGCTCTGAAGATACCATGGGCATAGGGGGAGAGGCACGACCACGATAGGCCAAGAATGCGGCTTAACCACACCAGGGGCTCTCAAGTGTGTCGTTCTGTTTTCTTTTCTTTTTTTTTACCCACAGGACCCCGTTCATCAGAGGCCCTATCCGGCAGTAGACCTGCCAAACTCACGATGCAACAGCCAGGGAAGGAGAATGGCTACGACGAATATCCAGGTGGTCTCCATTATGAGCATTAAATCTGTTTTATACACCATTCCGCAGCCTACCCCTGGAGGGTGACATGTTTAATAGTCCCATCCCTTGCTTATCGCACCATTTGTATCGTTCTGCATTCACAGCAGTATTTCTTGAATAAACAATGCACCTTTTTGCTTACAATTGCATTCCTTTCTTATACATATGTTCATTTATGACATGTTGCATCCGTACACTTTGGTACGGCTAAATACACCAGGGGCTTATGTTTCCCGCATTATGGCGCGATAAGTCCGAACACTTTCACAAGTGCGGCACCCCGAACTTATAGCATTATATGCATCGGCTCCGAATCATGTCTTGGGTCAATAGTTGCGTTTGCCCGGCTCTCATGTTTTGGTACCTTATGTTCCGTCGTATCGGCTAAGGTAGCACTGGGAGAACCACTGCGATTGCGCCCCAGTTGAGCTGGGCGAGCGCCTCAGTGGAGAAAGCTAAAACTGACCGTCATGATGAGGCGAGAGTCGGTCGCTGTTCAAGTGGTTTTTTCGAGTCCCTAAAGACTTATGCCGCTTAGAGCGAGGAACCGGCTTTGTCCGGCCCAGGCGTGGATAGCGCCCCAAATTCGGCCTTCCGAACACTAGGGGCTTCGCCGAAATTTAAAATTATAAAATTCTATGGCTAAGTGAGAGTGTTCAAGCATTATAAGTCCGGTTGCCTTGTTCGTTGTGTTGAGTGCCTCCCTAGATGGACCCAAAAATGGGAACAAGAGTGCTCAAATTTATCCCAAACACCCCAGCACTTGTGGCATGGGGGCCGAAGCCAACGACTTGCCATCTCTCAGATTTGATAAAGGGCCGCACAGAAGGTAATATTTTAAATTAACAAGCGTTGCTTAGCGCATATGAACAAAGTTTTCAGCGCACAGGATAACAAAATGCGAGTCTACTCAAATATTACATCTTTGGAGCACTCACCCGCAATAGTGCGGGCACCCTTCAGAACAGTCTTATAATACATCTCGGGAGTACGATACTCCTTGCCCAGCGGTGGCGCGTCCGTCACAAGCTTCTCAGCATCCATCTTGCCCCAGTGCACCTTTGCGCGGGCAAGGGCCCGACGGGCACCTTCAATACAGGCAGAGTTCTTGATGACTTCAACCCATGGACACGCATCCACCAGCCGCCGCACCAGGTCGATGTAGCTCCCAGGCACGGCCTCCTTAGGCCACAGCCGAACTATGAGGCTCCTCATGGCCTGTTCGGCCACCTTGTGGAGCTCGACCAGCTGCTTCAGCTGGTCGCTAAGGGGCACCGGATGTCCGGCCTCAGCATACTGAGACCAGAAGACCTTCTCCGTCGAGCTCCCCTCCTCGGCCCGGTAGAAAGCGGCAGCATCGGACACGCTGCGAGGAAGATCTGCGAACGCTCCTGGAGAGCTCTGAATTCGGGTAAGTTATAGGTAATTCACACTCAGATGCTTACTTTGCATGAAAAATGCCTTACCCGTTGCTATTTTCTTCAACACCTCGATTTCTAGGAGGGCCTTGTAGGCTTCGGCCTTAGCGGCTTTGGCACTCTCAAGAGCCGATGCAAGCTCAGACTCTCGAGTCTTCGAGTCACGCTCCAGGCTCTCATGTTTTTCCACGAGATCCTGGAGCTCTTGCTGTACCTCCGCCACCCGCGCCTCCTGCTTCTCTCGCTCGGTGCGCTCCGCGGCCGCATTATGTTCGGCCGCGGACACCGCCTCCTTCAGGGCCGCCACCTCGGTCATGGCACCTGCAATACCCATGTTATCCTTGTCAATTTTCTTGCAACCAAATCCTTTTTTGTAAGGTACAATCTTAATACGGTGTTATTCACCTTCCTTGTCCTCGAGCTGCTTCTTGGCACGGCCGAGCTCATTCTCGGACCGCTCGAGGCTTTGCTTCAAAGTATTGACCTCCGCAGTCATTGCGGCAGAGGTGAGCAGCACAGCCTGCAACCCCATATTGACATATTTCATAACTCCTGTGTATATCTTTTTAGATCCTCAGTCCGGCTTTTCTTTCCGAATACCGAACCGAGCATTAGGGGCTACTGTCTATGCGGTACTATTCTACACATATCAAAATTCTTACCTCAAAGCCTGTTAGAAGGCTGCTGCAGGCTTCGGTCAGCCCGCTCTTGGCGAGCTGAACCTTCTGAATCACCGCACTCATGAAGGTGCGGTGTTCCTCTTCGATGGAGGAGCCGTTGAGTGCCTCCAGCAAGCTATCCGGCGCCTCCGGTTGGACGGAGGCCGCTGGCGTCGCGGTCTTGCCCTTCTTACGAAGGGGCCGCCCATCAGACTCCAGAGCCACTTCAGGTTCCGGTGCGGAGTCCGGCGCAAAGTCCGGGAGGTTGCCATGCGGCACCTCCGGGGCCTCCCCCTCCTGGCGGGTCCCTTCCCGGGATCCCACCTCGGCTTCGTCCGCATCACGGGGGGTGGAGGCGGTCGGAAGGGAATCCATATCCGACGCACCCAAGGACCCGCTCGACGAAGCGGGAAAATCATCCTTGGGCGGACTGCAGGGTTTTATGCGGCATTAGAAAGACACTATGTGGCGAAAAGAAAAACCATGAAGTTATTCGGGAGTCCGGATACTTACGATCTCGCCAGGGGCTTGGCCCTTGGAGGCCAATCCTCGCCGTCATCACTGGCGTTAGCAGAGCAGTCCGGGGGAAGAGTCTTTCCCTTCTTGGACCCTTCGGCCTCCCTCGTTGGGGAAGCCTTCCTTTTCTTCCCTCCCCCCGCTGGGGGAGAGGCCTTCTTCTTCTCCTCCTCGCCTTTGTGGGAGGAGTCTGCCTCGGAGTCATCATCCGATGACACCTGAAAACGGGAACTCTTCCGAGTGCCCGTGGCCTTCTTCTTGGCCTTCTTCTCCGGCACCACGTGGGGTGCCGTAGCCAGCAGCCCCGTTAAACGGCCGTCCGCTGGGTCCTCTGGCAATGGGGTCGGACAGATAGTCTGTTCAGCCTTCTTCAGCCAGTCCTATCAAAGGAGAGGGAGTTTAGATCCCTCATAGAATCAAACTATGGAAAACAAGTGTCCCGTAAAGGGCAAAATCGCTTACCTCGCTAGCCGGACGCTGCGAGCTGAATCCGCAATCTTCGGTAGCGGATGCGGGGGCCTCGGCACCTTTAAACAGCACCCTCTAGACATCTTTGTACATAGTGTCGAAGAGCCCGCTCAAAGTCTGGTGCTGTGCCGAATCGAACTCCCACATACTGAAGCCCCGTCGTTGGCACGGGAGAATCCGGCGGATAAGCATGACCTGGACTATGTTGACAAGCTTGAGCTTCTTGTTCACTAGCTTTTTGATGCAGGCTTGGAGCCCGGTCAGCTCCTCCGAATCACCCCATGTCCGGCCGCTCTCTTTCCAGGAGGTGAGCCATATGGGCATGCCAGATCTGAATTCGGGGGCCGCTGCCCATTCAGGGTCACGCGGCTCGATGATGTAGAACCACCCCGATTGCCACCCCTTAATGGTTTCCACGAAAGTGCCCTCAAGCCAAGTAACGTTGGGCATCTTGCCCACCATGGCGCCTCCGCACTCCACTTGGCTGCCCTTTACCACCTTTGGCTTGATACTGAAGGTCTTGAGCCACAAGCCGAAGTGGGGCTGGATGTAGAGGAAAGCATCACACACGACGATAAACGCCGAGATATTGAGGATAAAATTCGGGGCCAGATCATAGAAATCCAGGCCGTAGTAGAACATGAGCCCCCGGACAAAGGGATGGAGTGGGAAGCCCAGCCCGCGGAGGAAATGGGGAAGATATACTACCCTCTCGTGGGGCCTGGGGGTGGGGATAAGCTCTCCCTCGTCGGGGAGCCGGTGCGCGATGTCGCTGGATAGATATCCAACGCTGCGCAGCTTCTGGATGTGCCCCTCCGTAACGGAGGAGGCCATCCACTTGCCTCCCGCTCCGGACATAGTTGGAGAAGGTTGAGGTGAGATGTGCGGACTTGGGTGCTGGAGCTCGAGTTCGCGGAGATGGATAAGCAAGGAGGAAGAAGGTGCAAGTAAAAGGGTTGGATCTTTATCCCCTTATATGGGCGGACGGAAACATGCAACCCCACCGACCTAATAAAACTCGCTTATCTCCCAAGCGCCGCAATCAATGGCGCGGTTGGGTTACCCACGTCCGTATTGATGGGAATCCCGGAATAAGGGGAACACGATCTCTGCTTCGACAAGACGTGCCAAGGAAACCGCTTCGCTAAACACGCTGAGGTGGTACAATAAAAACGATTCGAGTAAAGGCTTGGTAGTGGTGTGACGTCACGCCACCAAATACGTCAGCGGATTGAACTTGTGTAAATATTATTCTCTCTACGGTGGTATGTGGAATTTATTTTTCAGAGCTGGACACTATCCTGGTGTTCACAATCTTCTATAAATTATTCGGAGAAGGAACCCGCCTTGCAATGCCGAAGACAACATGCGCGCCGGACTCGTCGTCATTGAAGCCTGGTTCAGGGGCTACTGAGGGAGTCCTGGACTAGGGGGTGTCCGGATAGCCGAACTATCATCATCGACTGGACTCCAAGACTATGAAGATACAAGATTGAAGACTTCGTCCCGTGTCCGGATGGGACTTTCCTTGGCGTGGAAGGCAAGCTTGGCGATACGGATATGTAGATCTCCTACCATTGTAACCGACTCTATGTAACCCTAGCCCTCTCCGGTGTCTATATAAACCGGATGGCTTTAGTCCGTAGGACGAACAACAATCATACCATAGGCTAGCTTCTAGGGTTTAGCCTCCTTGATCTCGTGGTAGATCTACTCTTGTAATACCCACATCATCAATATCAATCAAGCAGGACGTAGGGTTTTACCTCCATCAAGAGGGCCCGAACCTGGGTAAAACATCGTGTCCCTTGTCTCCTGTTACCATCCGCCTAGACGCACAGTTTGGGACCCCCTACCCGAGATCCGCCGGTTTTGACACCGACAGTAGGCCTCCGAGCTATTCGCACCAGAAGCGATGCCCGGCTTCCTCACGTTCCCGCCTTCTTCAGCCGCCCTCTGGTCCTGTTGGCTAGGGGCCGGCACTCCAGCGCGACCCCTGGTGATGTCGCCTGGGGTAGCTCCATGCCGAGGGGGCACATTCGGTGTGGCGCGCGCTGCTCCGCGGGGCTGGTCGGTGTCGAGAGGCTCTCCAGGGCCCCTGGGAGGAGGCACACGGTTGTGTCAGGGATGAGCACGTGCCCCCACCACTTCTTGCGACATGGGAAGGGTGCAGAATGGCGTCGCCCCCTGCACGCTGCATCCAGCAGCTCGGCGACCCGTTCCAGCAGGGCATCGCGGCTGCTTTCCATCAGCCTGCACCGAAGGATCTCTCAAGCCACGATGACCGCTGCCTGCATGTTTGCTTGTTCCCTGTGCGAGTGCGAAGCGGTTGCTGCAGCATAATTTGCAGATCACGCGGCGGCGCGGCTGTAGCGCAGCGCCAGTGGAGAAGGTTGCGCTGCGCGCCCCCGCGGTCGGCTGCCCCTAGCGGAATGCGGGCCACGAGCAGAGCCTGGACGACCCAATGCTCGACGTGCGCCCTCGGGGTGTCGGCCATGGCATCGGTGGAGCGGCGAAGAACTGGTCGATGGGAAAGAAGATCCGACACACCCCTACCTGGCGCGCCAAATGTCAGATTAAGGGATCCACAAAATCTTGAGAGGTTCGAACTCTGGGGTGCGTGCGGAGATCTCATCCTACCCAGCCTGCCTACTCGCGATCCTCCTAAGCCTAGCGCGTCAAGCTCAAAGAGACACAAAGACACAACAGTTTATCCTGGTTCGGGCCACCTTGTGGTGTAATATCCTACTCCAGCGTTTTGGTCGATTGCCTTGAAGGGCTGAGGGTGAACTAGTACAGTGGATGAACTGGCCTCAGGAGGTGAGGTGTTCTTGAGGTGGTGTGGTCTAGTGTGTTCTAGTTCTACTTGTTATCTTTCCCCTTTTATGGTGGTGCCTAGTCCTATTTATAAAGGCCTTGGTCCTCTTCCCAAATGTTGGCAGGAAGGGATCCCACAACGGCCGGATTTGAAAGGGGACAAGTAGTATAGGTTATCCTGACAAAAGTAGTCTTTGCCTTCCAAAAGCCTCTGGTCGTGACGCTGTGGTGGGCATGTGGATGACCTCCGTTCTGCCGTCCTAGCGGTCTTAGTCTCGTTGCACCGAAATGGAAACCTCTGGCTGATTCCTCGGGACTCTGCGCTTGTGGCTTGCCTCCCAAGCACCATAGAGGAAACCTGCGCTCTCCGCCCGCCTGGCGCCCACTTGGCCTTGGTCGTCATGGCTTATGTCAGCCGAGCCTCGTGAGGTAACCTTGCATAGAACTCTCCGCCCCTCAGGAGGAAGCCTCCGACCCCCTCGGGGGTCTTGGCGTTGCCCGCCTCACGAGGCTTTGCCCCTCACGAGGGTCTTGTGGTGTTGATGTTGAAGCTGGGCCGTACCAGGCCATCGATGGAGCCATGTGGCGGGCCGCAGGCATGCAGGGCTAGATACCCCCATATCTAGGAAGCCGACACAAAGTGTCTCATTGCATCATCAAGATCATAGTCACTATCATCATCCTCATCATAGTATCCATGTTCAACATCGGCATGTGATGGATCCATTCCTAGAGAGGATGATTCATTAGATAAATGATCATGACAATAATCATCTTTATGAAATCTAATGGCTTCGGAGATGATATTGCTAATGATTCCAACATCTCCTTTGGCATGCATAAGGTCATGAAGCTCAAATAGACAATCATCAAACTTAGGATCACTAGTACTCATTTTGTTCAAGGCACTTGACTTATGAAGAATCTCATCTAGATTTTGCAAGGGATAGTTTGGAAATCTTTCCTCAAGATATCTCCATATGGTATAAGCACAATCAAGAGCCGGCAAGCTAGCAATCAAGTTTCTAGGAAATCTTCTAATGATAAGATTGAGTGTTCTAAGATTGCGAATCATGTCAAGATCCTCATCGGGAGTGGGATGCAAAGGATCAACAAGGCGAGCACAAGGATTGGTAATATACTTGCCCAAATGATATCATTGAAAATCTCAAGCATCTCATTTTCCACTCATGAAAGTACTCTCCATCAAGTATAGGCACTCTATGTCTAAGACTCCCTAACATAGACTCATCCATCTTCCTCCAATGGTGATTAAACAAAAGAAATGGAGACCAAAGCTCTGATACCAATTGAAAGGATCGAGAAGAGGTGTCTAGGGGGGTGATTAGACCCTCAACACACAAAGTTGGCGGTTTTTAAGTTTTTCAAGTTGAGGTGCAGTTTAAGCACAAGTTTAAGCATTCACAATACATATCAAGCAAGCATGCAAAGAGTATATGAGCAGCGGAAAGTAAATCATGCAACTTGCAAGAAAGTAAATGGATGGGATTGGAGTGTGCAAACGCAATTGGAGACACGGAGATTTTTGGCGTGGTTCTGATAGGTGGTGCTATCATACATCCACGTTGATGGAGACTTCAACCCACGAAGGGTAACGGTTGCATGAGTCCACGGAGGGCTCCACCCATGAAGGGTCCACAAAGAAGCAACCTTGTCTATCCCACCATGGCCATCGCCCACGAAGGACTTGCCTCACTAGGGTAGATCTTCATGAAGTAGGAGATCTCCTTGCATGTACAAACTCCTTGGTTCAACTCCACAATCTTGACGGAGGCTCCCAAGTGACACCTAACCAATCTAGGAGACACCACTCTCCAAAAGGTAATAGATAGTGTGTTGATGATGAACTCCTTGCTCTTGTGCTTCAGATGATAGTCTCCGCAACACTCAACTCTCTCTCATAGGATTGGATTTGGTGGAAAGATGATTTGAGTGGAAAGCAACTTGGGGAAGGCTAGAGATCAAGATTCATATGGTAGGATTGGAATATCTTGGCCTCAACACATGAATAGGTGGTTCTCTCTCAGAAAATGAATGCTCAAAGTGTAGGCATGTTTTGATGGCTTTCCTCACAAATGAGGAGAGGGTGGAGGGGTATATATAGCCTCCACACAAAATCTAACCGTTATACACAATTTACCAAACTCGGTGGGACCGAATCATAAAACACGGTCGGACCGATTTAGTTCATAATGTGACCATTAGGTGTTTTGGTGGGACCGATATGATCAACTCAGTGGGACCGATGTGCAAGGGTTAGGGTAAAACCTCATCTCGGTTTGACGAATTACACAAACTCAGTGGGACCGATTTTGGTAATAAGCAAAACAGAGAGTTGGTCAAGCAAACTCGGTGGGACCGATTGCATAATTTCGGTGAGACCGAAATTATTGCAATGGACAATGATACATCTCCAACGTATATATAATTTTTGATTGCTCCATGCTACTTTATCTACTATTTTGGACTATATTGGGCTTTATTTTCCACTTTTATATTATCTTTGGGACTAACCTATTAACCGGAGGCCCAGCCCAGAATTGCTGTTTTTTGCCTATTTCAGTGTTTCAAAGAAACGGAATATCAAACGGAATGAAACCTTCGGGAACGTGATTTTCTCACCGAACGTGATCCAGGAGACTTGGACCCTACTCCAAGAAGTAACAGAGGCGGTCACAAGGGTTGCCCCCCCCTAGGGCATGCCCCCCTACCTCATGGGCCCCCTGTTACTCCACCGACGTACTCCTTCCTCCTATATATACCTATGTACCCCCGACAGATCAAAAATGGAGCCAAAAACCTAATTCCACCGCTGCAACTTTCTGTATCCATGAGATCCCATCTTGGGGCCTGTTCCGGAGCTCCACCGGAGGGGGCATCCACCATGGAGGGCTTCTACATCAACACCATAGCCCCTCCGATGAAGTGTGAGTAGTTTACTTCAGACCTTCGGGTCCATAGCTAGTAGCTAGATGGCATCTTCTCTCTTTTTGGATCTCAATACAATGTTCTCCCCCTCTCTCGTGGAGATCTATTCGATGTAATCTTCTTTTTGCGGTGTGTTTGTTGAGGCCGATGAATTGTGGGTTTATGATCCAGCTTATCTATGAATAATATTTGAATCTTCTTTGAATTCTTTTATGTATGATTGAGTTATCTTTGCAAGTCTCTTCGAATTATCCATTTGGTTTGGCCAACTAGATTGGTAGTTCTTGCAATGGGAGAAGTGCTTAGCTTTGGGTTCAATCTTGCGGTGTCCTTTCCCAGTGACAGAAGGGGCGACAAGGCACGTATTGTATTGTTGCCATCGAGGATAACAAGATGGGGTTTTTATCATATTGCATGAATTTATCCCTCTACATCATGTCATCTTGCTTAAGGCATTACTCTGTTTTTAACTTAATACTCTAGATGCATGCTGGATAGCGGTCGATGAGTGGAGTAATAGTAGTAGACGTAGAATCGTTTCGATCTACTTGTCTTGGACGTGATGCCTATATACATGATCATACCTAGATATACTCATAATTATGCTCAGTTCTGTCAATTGCTCAACAGTACTTTGTTCACCCACCGTAGAATATCTATGCTCTTGAGAGAAGCCACTAGTGAAACCTATGGCCCCCGGGTCTATTCTCATCATATCAATCTCCATCACTTTATTACTTGCTTTGTTTTTACATTGCCTTTTACTTTTCACTTTGCATCTCTATATCAAAAATACTAAAAATATTTATCATCTCTATCAAATCTCACCCTCGTAAGTGACCATGAAGGGATTGACAACCCCCAATCGCGTTGGTTGCGAGTAGCTATAGTTTTGTGTAGGTACAAGGGACTTGTGTGTGGTCTCCTACCGGATTAATACCTTGGTTCTCAAAAACTGAGGGAAATACTTACGCTACTTTGCTGCATCATCCTCTCCTCTTCGGGGAAATCCAACGCAGTGCTCAAGAGGTAGCAAGAAGAATTTCTGGCGCCGTTGCCGGGGAGGCTCACACAAGCAAGTCAACCATACAAAGTACCCATCACAATCCCTATCTCTCGCATTACATTATTTGCCTCTTGTTTTCCTCTCCCCCACTTCACCCTTGCCATTTTATTAGCCCTCTCTTTCCCAATCTCCTTCTCTCTTTCCCATTTGTCTTTTCTCGTTGCCTTTCTGTTTGCTTGTGTGTTGGATTACTTGTTGCCATGGCGCAAGATAATACCAAATTGTGTGACTTCTCTAATACCAATAATAATGATTTCCTTAGTACTCCGATTGCTCCTCTTAATAATTATGAGTCTTGTGAAATCAATACCGCTTTGCTGAATCTTGTTATGAAAGATCAATTCGCATGCCTTCCTAGTGAAGATGCCGCTAGTCATCTAAACAATTTTTTTGATTTGTGTCATATGCAAAAGAAGAAAGATACGGATAACAATATTGTCAAATTGAAGTTATTTCCGTTTTCACTTAGAGATCGTGCTAAAGTTTGGTTTTCATCTTTGCCTAAAAATAGTATTGATTCTTGGAACAAGTGCAAATATGCTTTTATCTCTAAGTATTTTCCTCCCGCTAAGATCATCACTCTTAGAAATGATATTATGAATTTTAAACAACTTGATCATGAGCATGTTGCCCAATCTTGGGAAAGAATGAAATTGATGCTTCGCAATTGCCCTACTCATGGTTTGAATTTATGGATGATCATACAAAACTTTTATGCCGGATTAAATTTTGCTTCTAGAAATCTTTTAGATTTGGCTGCGGGAGGCACGTTTATGGAAATTACGTTATGATATGCTACAAAATTGCTTGATAATATTATGGCTAATTATTCTCAATGGCACACCGAAAGATCTTCTAGTAAAAAAGTGCATGCTATAGAAGAAATCAATGTTTTGAGTGAAAAGATGGATGAACTTATGAAGATGTTTGCTACTAAAAATACTTCTCTTGATCCCAATGATATGCCTTTGTCTACTTTGATTGAGAATAATAATGAATCTATGGATGTGAACTTTGTTGGCAGGAATAATTTTGGAAACAACACGTATAGAGGGAATTTTAATCCTAGGCCTTATCCTAGTAATCCTTCTAATAATTATGGAAATTCCTACAACAACTCTTATGGTAATTTTAATAAGATGCCCTCTGAATTTGAGAGTAGTGTTAAAGATTTTATGAATTCACAAAAGAATTTTAATGCTTTGCTTGAAGAGAAATTGCTTAAAGTTGATGATTTGGCTAGGAACGTTGATAGAATTTCTCTTGAAATTGATTCTTCAAAGCTTAGATCTATTCCTCCTAAGCATGATATCAATGAGTCTCTCAAAGCCATGAGAATTTCCATTGATGAGTGCAAAGAAAGAACCGCTAGGATGCGTGCTTCCAAAGATGCCTTTATTAAAGCGTGTTCTTCCAATTCCTATGAAAATCAAGATGAAGATCTAAAATTTATTGATATGTCCCCCATTAAATCTTTGTTTTGCAATATGAATCTTGATGAAACTGAATATGATCTTCCTTTACCTAGAAGGTGTTCTAAGAATTTAGAGTTTCTAGATCTTGATGATGAAATTGATGAAAGTGGGATTGAAAGAAATAAAAACCTAGATGTTGCTAAACCCACTATTTTGGATCTCAAGGAATTTAATTATGAAAATTTCTCTTTGATTGGTTGTATTTCCTTGTTGCAATTTGTGCTAGATTCTCTCATGCTTATAGTCAAAATAAGGCCTTTACCGAACACATTGTTGATGCCTTGATGCAATCTTATGAAGAAAAACTTGAGTTGGAAGTTTCTATCCCTAGGAAACTCTATGATGAGTGGGAACCTACTATTAAAATTAAAAGTAAAAATTATGAGTTTCATGCCTTGTGTGATTTGGGTGCTAGTGTTTCTACTATTCCCAAAACTTTGTGTGATTTGCTAGACTTTCGTGATTTTGATGAATGCTCTCTAAACTTGCATCTTGCGGATTCCACTATTAAAAAGGCTATGGGAAGAATTAATGATGTTCTTAATGTTGCAAATAGGAATTATGTGCCCGTATATTTTATCGTTCTTGATATAGATTTCAATCCTTCATGTCCAATTATTCTTGGTAGACCTTTTCTTAGAACGATTGGTGCAATCATTGATATGAAGGAAGGGAATATTAGATTCCAATTTCCCTTAAAGAAGGGCATGGAACACTTCCCTAGAAAGAAAATAAAATTACCATATGAATCTATCATGAGAGCCACTTATGGATTGCCTACCAAAGATGTCAATACCTAGATCTATCCTTGCTTTTATGCCTAGCTAAGGGCGTTAAACGATAGCGCTTGTTGGGAAGCAACCCAATTTTATTTTTGTTTTTTGTTTTTGATTCTGTTTAGGAATAAATAATCCATCTAGCCTCTGGTTTGATGTGGTTTTATGTTTTAATTAGTGTTTGTGCCAAGTAGAACCTATAGGATAACCTACGATGATAGTTGATTTGATTCTGCTGAAAAACAGAAACTTTACGCGCACGAATATAATTTTGTTAAATCACAGGAACGTGATTTTGCATTGATTCTTTTTGCTTCTGTTCAAAAAAAATTGTCCAGGATTTCATATTTTGGTAGGATTTTTAGAGTTCCCGAAGTTTGCGTTAGTTACAGATTACTACAGACTATTCTGTTTTTGACAGATTCTGTTTTGCGTGTGTTGTTTGCTTATTTTGATGAATCTATGGCTAGTAAAATAGTTTATAATCCATAGAAAAGTTGGAATACAGTAGGTTTAACACCAATATAAATAAAGAATGAGTTCATTACAGTACCTTAAAGTAGTCTTTTGTTTTCTTTCTCTAACGGAGCTCACGAGATTTCTATTGAGTTTTGTGTTGTGAAGTTTTCAAGTTTTGGGTGAATTCTTTTGATGGATTATGGAACAAGGAGTGGCAAGAGCCTAAGCTTGGGGATGCCGATGGCACCGCCAAGATAATCCAAGGACACCAAAAATTCAAAGCTTGGGGATGCCCCGGAAGGCATCCCCTCTCTCTTCTACTTCCATCGGTAATTTACTTGGAGCTATATTTTTATTCACCACATGATATGTGTTTTGCTTGGAGCGTCTTGTATCATTTGCGTCTTTGCTTGTTAGTTTACCACAATCATCCTTGTTGTACACACCTTTTGAGAGAGTGATACATGAATTGAAATTTGTTAGAATACTCTTAGTGCTTCACTTATATTTTTTGAGCTTGATAGTTTTGTTCTTAGTGCTTCACTTATATCTTTTGAGCGTGATAATTTTTGCTCTAGTACTTCACTTACGACGCGTTTGGTTCGGCAATTTTCGACCGTCTTCCGATTATACTGCTTAGTGAATACGTTACCAGTGTTTGGTACGGGCTAGGCTGGTTTCAATCGCCGCGTAATCCGATACACCGCTTCATAAAGCCCAAAACGGGATGTACCCTGCGGAAACCGAAAACGCTCGATCGAAGATCTCCGCTCATCCCAGGAATCTCTCTCTCTCTCTCTCTTCGGCGGCCTGGTTGTCCCCATCTCTATCGTGAGTAGCGACATCGTCTGGACCCCCCTCCCCCCTTCCCCGCCACGAGCAGTGACGCCACCTCCCCCCATCCCTACCACGAGCAGCAGCGCCGGCAGGGCCTCCCTCTGTTCTGTCACGAGTTCACTAGCAGCAACTCTGGTTGGACCTCCCCCTTCTCCGTCGCTAGCAGCCATGCTTGCCACCGACGTCTCCCGATCCCGTCGCGAGCAGCCATGCCGACCGGACTTCCCCCTTCTCTGTTGCAAGCAAGCATGCAGGTCGGGCCTCTCCCTTCTCCTTGCTTCTTTTCTGGACGCTCCGGTTTGGGGAATCAACTCTTTGTTGAACCAAACACATCAAGTAATCACCCAGTCTCCACCCTAATACACTGCATCCTGATTACACATCTGAAAACGTTACTAGTCCTAAACCAAACGCGCCGTTAGATCTTTTAGAGCACGGTGGTGGATTTGTTTTAAAGAAACTTTTGATCTCTCATGCTTCACTTAGATTATTTTGAGAGTCGCTAAAAGCATGGTAATTTGCTTAATGTTAATATACTTGGTATTCAAGATATGTGAAACTTTCTTTTGAGTGCGTTGAATACTAAGATAAGTTTGATGCTTGATAATTGTTTTGAGATATGGAGGTGATAATATCAAAGTGATGCTAGTTGGGTGATTATGAATTTAAAGAATGCTTGTGTTGAAGTTTGTGATTCCCGTAGCATGCACGTATGATGAACCGCTTTGTGATGAAGTTGGAACACAATTTTATTTATTGATTGTCTTCCTTATGAGTGGCGGTCGGGGACGAGCGATGGTCTTTTCCTACCAATCTATCCCCCTAGGAGCATGCGGGTAGTGCTTTGGTTTTTGATGACTTCTAAATTTTTGCAACAAGTGCATGAGTTTTTTTATTAATGTTGAGTCCATGGATTATACGCACCCCTTCACCCTTCCATTATTGCTAGCCTCTCTTGTGCCGCGCAACTTTCACCGGTACCATACACCCACCATATACCTTCCTCAAAACAGCCACCATACCTACCTATTATGGCATTTCCATAGCCATTCCGAGATATATTGCCATGCAACTTTCCACCATTCCGTTTATTATGACACGCTCCATCATTGTCATATTGATTTGCATGATCATGTAGTTGACATTGTATTTGTGGCAAAGCCATCGTTCATAATTCTTTCATACATGTTGCTCATGAGTCATTGCACATCCCGGTATACCGCCGGAGGCATTCATATAGAGTCATATTTTGTTCTAAGTATCGAGTTGTAATTGTTGAGTTGTAAGAAAAATAAAAGTGTGATGATCATCATTATTAGAGCATTGTCCCAGTGAGGAAAGGATGATGGAGACTATGATTCCCCCATAAGTCGGGATGAGACTCCGGACGGAAAAAAAATAGGCCATAAAAAAAGGCCCAAATAAAAAAAATGAGAGAAAAAGAGAGAAGGGGCAATGCTACTATCCTTTTACCACACTTGTTCTTCAAAGTAGCACCATGATCTTCATGATAGAGAGTCTCATATGTTGTCACTTTCATATACTAGTGGGAATTTTTCATTATAGAACTTGGCTTGTATATGCCAATGATGGGCTTCCTCAAAATGCCCTAGGTCTTCGTGAACAAGCAAGTTGGATGCACACCCACTTAGTCTATTTTGTTGAGCTTTCATATACGTATAGCTCTAGTGCATCTGTTGCATGGCAATCCCTACTCACTCACATTGATATCTATTGATGGCCATCTCCATAGCCTGTTGATACGCCTAGTTGATGTGAGACTATCTTCTCCTTTTTTGTCTTCTCCACAACCACCATTCTATTCCACCTATAGTGCTATGTCCATGGCTCACACTCATGTATTGCGTGAAAGTTGAAAGAGCTTAAGATTACTAAAGTATGAAACAATTGCTTGGCTTGTCATCGGGGTTGTGCATGATTAAATACTTTGTGTGATGAAGATTGAGCAACAGCCAGACAATATGATTTTGTAGGCATAACTTTCTTTAGCCATGCTATTTTGAGAAGACATGATTGCTTTGATTAGTATGCTTGAAGTATTATTATTTTTATATCAATATGAACTTTTGTCTTGAATCTTTTGGATCTGAATATTCATACCACAATTAAGAAGATTTACATTGAAATTATGCCAAAGTATCACCCCGCATCAAAAAATTCTTTTTTATCATTTACCTACTCGAGGACGAGTAGGAATTAAGCTTGGAGATGCCTGATACGTCTCCAACGTATCTATAATTTTTGATTGCTCCATGCTACTTTATCTACTGTTTTGAACTATATTGGGCTTTATTTTCCACTTTTATATTATTTTTGGGACTAACCTATTAACTGGAGGCCCAACCCAGAATTGCTGTTTTTTGCCTATTTCAGTGTTTCGAAGAAACGGAATATCAAATGGAGTCCAAATAGAATGAAACCTTCAGGAACGTGATTTTCTCACCGAACGTGGTCCAAGAGACTTGGACCCTACTCCAAGAAGTAACAGTGGCGGTCATGAGGGTGGGTGGCGCCCCCCCCCCACCTAGGGCGCGCCCCCTACCTCGTGGGCCCCCCTGTTGCTCCATCAACGTACTCCTTCCTCCTATATATACCTACGTACCCCCGACAGATCAAAAACGGGGCCAAAAACCTAATTCCACCGCCGCAACTTTCTGTATCCATGAGATCCCATCTTGGGGCCTGTTCCGGAGCTCCGTCGGAGGGGGCATCCACCACGGAGGGCTTCTACATCAACACCATAGCCCCTCCGATAAAGTGTGAGTAGTTTACTTTAGACCTTTGGGTCCATAGCTAGTAGCTAGATGGCTTCTTCTCTCTTTTTGGATCTCAATACATTGTTCTCCCCCTCTCTCGTGGAGATCTATTCAATGTAATCTTCTTTTTGCGGTGTGTTTGTTGAGACCGATGAATTGTGGGTTTATGATCCAGCTTATCTATGAATAATATTTGATTCTTCTCTGAATTCTTTTATGTATGATTGAGTTATCTTTGCAAGTCTCTTCGAATTATCTGTTTGGTTTGGCCAACTAGATTGGTAGTTCTTGCAATGGGAGAAGTGCTTAGCTTTGGGTTCAATCTTGCAGTGTCCTTTCCCAGTGATAGAAGGGGCAGCAGGGCACGTATTGCATTGTTGCCATCGAGGATAACAAGATGGAGTTTTTTATCATATTGCATGAATTTATCCCTCTACATCATGCCATCTTGCTCAAGGCGTTACTCTATTTTTATCTTAATACTCTAGATGCATGCTGGATAGCGGTCGATGAGTGGAGTAATAGTATTAGATGTAGAATCGTTTCGATCTACTTGTCTTGGACGTGATGCCTATATACATGATCATACCTAGATATACTCATAATTATGCTTAATTCTGTCAATTGCTCAACAGTAATTTGTTCACCCACCATAGAATATCTATGCTCTTGAGAGAAGCCACTATTGTAACCTATGGACCCCGGGTCTATTCTCATCATATCAATCTCCATCATGTTATTACTTGCTTTGTTTTTACTTTGCCTTTTACTTTTCACTTTGCATCTCTATATCAAAAATACCAAAAATATTATTTATCATCTCTATCAGATCTCACCCTCGTAAGTGACCGTGAAGGGATTGACAACCCCTAATCGCGTTGGTTGCGAGTAGCTATCATTTTGTGTAGGTACGAGGGACTTGTGTGTGGTCTCCTACTGGATTGATACCTTGGTTCTCAAAAACTGAGGGAAATACTTACGCTACTTTGCTGCATCATCCTCTCCTCTTCGGGGAAGTCCAACGTAGAGCTCAAGAGGTAGCAGACAACAGAGAGATTGCAAGCCCATCTCGGTGAGACCGAGATCCCATCGGTGAGACCGAATTGATTAGGGTTTCTGGCAGTGGCTATGTCAAATGAACTCGGTGGCGCCGGATGGATCAAATTGGTGGGGCTGAGTTTGACTTTTGGTTTTTGACATATGTGGATATGAGGAAGTGGTTGAGGGCTTTGGAGCATATCAGTAAGCACTTTGAGCAAGCAAGCCATTAAGCAACACCTCATCCCCTTTTAATAGTATTGGCTTTCCTATGGACTCAATGTGATCTTGGATCACTGAAATAGAAAATTTAGAGTCCTGAGCTTTGAGCTTGAGCCAATCCTTTGTCCTTAGCATCTTGAAGGTGTTCCACATCCTCTTGTCCATGCCACTCCACTGTTGAACTTATCTGAAATATACTAGATAAAAGTATTAGTCCAACAAGAGATATGTTGACATTAATTACCAAAATCACCCAGGGAGCACTTGTGCTTTCAAGCACGTCCAATATCAGCCCCAACCAGTCAAGGCCCCGCTGCCTAGCCAACAGGTGCCAGTGCTGCAAGAACCCGGGAAATTCGAAGAAGGCGCCAGAGGCTCGTCGAAGGAAAATCCGCTCGATCACCATCTTATTACGCATCATCCGTAGTGTCCAAGCTAAAGCCGCAAAAATAGCCAAAATAGCCGCCTCTTCCTTCCAGTCTGGATAGCTCTCGCCTGGAGAAAGCCGACAAGGTCATGAGCCTCCCAATCTGGCCCCAATGCCTGCCGGACAAAGCTCCATAGCGCTTGAGCTACCGTGCAAGAGAAGAGGATGTAGGTCTCTATTTTCAGAACCCCACACAGGGGACATATCCCATTATCCAGGCCCTGTCGCTTGAGTACCTCCGTCCCAAAAGGGAGGCGGTCCCTCAGCAATAGCCACACAAAGATTTTGATCTTCAAGGATAGGGGCGCTTTCCAATGCGGGGCTACCCAAGAAATAATCAGCTGACGACACAAGGTGTGGTAGGTCGATGCCACACAGAAGTATCCCGGGGGAATAGGCTCCAGGAAGCGGAGTTTGGGTAGTCCGTGAGCACTGGATGGATGGTCGCCTACAAATTGGCCCACTCCAACACTTCCGCTGCCCAAAAGACTGACATAACAAGATGTTCCATTGCCCATTTTGAACCGTCACGGAGACCAGTAGCAGCGGATCTATGCAGATAGCAAACAGGTTGGGGAATCCCGTGCATAGCGGGCTTTCGCCAACCCAGCGATCCAACCAAAACATGGCCCTGTCCATTCCCAACAAAGAAGGAAATCCCAAGTCGAATTTCAAGCTTGATCTTCTGGATTGACTTCCAAAACTAGACCCCTCCGTACAACACAAGCAAGAAGCGGCATGCCCCGAAGGTACTTTGCCTGAATAAGTTGCAACCAAAGGCCCACTCCTATCGGATGATCCGCCATACCCACCTAAGCATGAGGGACACTTTCATACAATGAGAGGCCAGGATTCCCAACCCTCCCAGGTCCTTGGGCAAGCAGATGTCAACCCACTTCACCACGTGGTACTTCTAACGACCATTCATCGCTTGCCAGAAGAATCAACAGAGGTCTTTATCAAACAAACTATGCACTCCTTTGAGGAGAATATACATCTCATCATATACATGGGAGCTAGAGTGATTAGAATAAATCAAGACCATTTTAATTCCCTTGGAAGTAAACTGTCCACGCCATGATCGGCCCTTGCGGCGACCTTCCCCATAAGAGGGTTTAATATCACTCAGAAGAACCCTCGAGTCCGACAGTGGCATCCCCAAATATTCGATGCGGAAGACGGCCAACCTGCACTTTAGGTTGTCTGCGGTCCATTGTTGCTCAGCCTCCGAATATCCCATGACTATCACTTTGCTTTTATCAAAATTTTGTTGGGGAACATAGCAGAAATTCAAAATTTTCTACGCATCACCAAGATCAATCTATGGAGATTCTAGCAACAAGAGAGGGAGAGGATGAGCATCTTCATACCCTTGAAGATCGCTAAGCGGAAGCGTTACAAGAACACGGTTGATGGAGTCGTACTCATGGCGATTCAAATCGCGGAAGATCCGATCTAGCGCCGAACGGACGGCGCCTCCGCGTTCAACACACGTACAGCCCGAGGATGTATCCTCCTTCTTGATCCAGCAAGGGGAGAAGAGAAGTTGAGGGAGAACTCCGACAGCATGACGGCGTGGTGGTGGTGGAGCTCATGGTTCTCCAGCAGGGCATCGCCAAGCACTACGGAGGAGGAGGAGGTGTTGGAGGAGGGAGAGGGCTGCACCAGGTAAGAGGTGCGGCTGCCCTCCCACCTCTCCACTATATATAGGGGCAAGTGGAGAGGGGAAGGCGCCCTAGGTTTCCCCTGGGGGTGGCAGCCAAGCAGATTGGATCTCCCTACGGAAAATCCTAGGCAGACTTGCCCCCCAAGCCAAGCAGGTGGAGGGTTGCCTCCCAAGCCTGGTGGAGGCGCCCCACCTCCCCAAATAACGTGGGAAAGGGTGTGGGGGGCGCACCACCCCTTAGTGGGCTGGTTTGCCCCTTCCCCTTTGGCCCATGAGGCCCTCCAACACTTGTCGGGGATCCCGAAACACCTTTCGGTCATGCTAGCCATAGCCTGGTACCCCCGGAACACTTCCGGACTCCAATACCCTTCGTCCAATATATCGATCTTCACTGTCAGACCATTTCGGAACTCCTCGTGACGTCCGGGATCACATCCGGGACTCCGGACTACCTTCAGTAACCACATACTATTTCCCATAACAACTCTAGCGTCACCGAACCTTAAGTGTGTAGACCCTACGGGTTCGGGAACCATGCAGACATGACCGAGACACCTCTCCGGCCAATAACAAATAGCGGGATCTGGATACCCATATTGGCTCCCAAATGTTCCATGATGATCTCATCGGATGAACCACGATGTCGGGGATTCAAGCAATCATGTATGCAATTCCCTTTGTCAATCGGTGCGTTACTTGCCTGAGATTTGATCGTCGATATCCCAATACCTCGTTCAATCTCATTACCGGCAAGTCACTTTACTCGTTCCGTAATGCATGATCTTGTGACTAACTACTTAGTCACATTGAGCTCATTATGATGATGCATTCTGAGTGGGCCCAGAGATACCTCTCCGTCATATGGAGTGACAAATCCCAGTCTCGATTCGTGCCAACCCAACAGACACTTTCGGAGATACCTGTAGTGCACCTTTATAGCCACCCAGTTACGTTGTGACGTTTGGTACACCCAAAGCATTCCTACGGTATCCGGGAGTTGCACAATCTCATGGTCTAAGGAAATGATACTTGACATTTAGAAAAGCTCTTAGCAAACGAACTACACGATCTTGTGCTATGCTTAGGATTGGGTCTTGTCCATCACATCATTCTCCTAATGATGTGATCTCGTTATCAATGACATCCAATGTCCATGGTCAGGAAACCATAACCATCAATTGATCAATGAGCTAGTCAACTAGAGGCTCACTAGGGACATGTTGTGGTCTATGTATTCACACATGTATTACGGTTTCCAGTTAATACAATTATAGTATGAACAATAGACAATTATCATGAACAAGGAAATATAATAATAACCATTTTATTAGTGCCTCTAGGGCATATTTCCAACAGTCTCCCACTTGCACTAGAGTCAATAATCTAGTTCACATCTCTATGTGATTGCAATGAATTCAACACCCATGGGGTTTGATCATAACTCGCTTGTGAGAGAGGTTATTAGTCAACGGGTCTGAACCTTTCAGATCCATGTGTGCTTTACAAATCTCTATGTCATCTTGTAGATGCAGCTACCACGCTCTATTTGGAGTTATTCCAAATAACTTACTATACGAATCTAGTCTACTACTCAGAATCATCCAGATTAGTGTCAAAGTTTGCATCGGCGTAACCCTTTACGACGAACTCTTTTACCACCTCCATAATCAAGAAAAATTCTTAGTCCACTAGTTACTAACGATAACCTTGACCGTTGTCCTATGATCCATTCCTATATCACACTTGTACCCCTTGACTGACTCATGGCAAGGCACACTTCAGGTGTGGTACACAACATAGCATATTGTAGAGCCTATGTCTAAAGCATAGGGGACGACCTTCGTCCTTTCTCTCTATTCTGCCATGGTCATGTCTTGAGTCTTACTCAATAATCACACCTTATAACACAGCCAAGAACTCCTTCTTTGCCGATCTATTTTGAACTCCTTCAATATCTTGTCACGGTATGTGTTCGTTTGAAAGTACTATTAAGCAATTTTGATCTATCCTTATAGATCTTGATGCTCAATGTTCAAGTAGCTTCATCCAGGTTTTCCATTGAAAAACACTTTTCAAATAACCCTATATGCTTTCTAGAAACTCTACATCATTTCTGATTAACAATATGTCAACAACATATACTCATCAAAAATTCTATAGTGCTCCCACTCACTTCTTTGGAAATACAAGTTTCTCATAGACTTTGTATAAACCCAAAATCTTTGATCATCTCATCAAAGCATATATTCCAACTCCGAGATGCTTACTCCAGTCCTTAGAAGGATTGCTGGAGCTTTGCATACTTGTTAGCATCTTTCAGGATTGTCAAAACCTTCTAGTTGTATCACATCCAACCTTTCCTCAAGAAAATTATCGAGGAAACAATGTTTTGACATCCTATCTGCAAGGTTTCATAAATAATGCAGTAATTGCTAATATAATTCCAACAGACTCTTAGCATCGCTATGAATGAGAAAGTCTCATCGCAGTCAACTCCTTGAACTTGTCAGAAAACATCTTAACGACAAGTCGAGCTTTCTTAATGGTGATACTTACCATCATTGTCCGTCTTCCTTTTAAAATCCATCTGTGCCCAACAGCCTTACGACCATCAAGTGGTTCTTCCAAAGTCCATACTTTGTTTTCATACATGGATCTTCTCTCGGATTTTATGGCCTCGAGCCATTCATCGAAATCCGGGCCCACCATCACTTCTCCATAGCTCGGAGGTTCATTGTTGTCTAGAAACATGACCTCCAAGACAGGATTACCGTACCATTCTTAAGTAGTACGCGTCCTTGTCGTCCTACGAGGTTTGGCAGTGACTTGATCCGAAGTTTCATGATCACTATCATCAGCTTCCACTTCAATTGGTGTAGGCGCCACAGGAACAACTTCATGTCTCCTGCTACACACTAGTTGAAGTGACGGTTCAATAACCTCATCAAGTCTCCACCATCCTCCCACTCAATTCTTTCGAGAGAAACTTTTCCTCGAGAAAGGACCCATTTCTAGAAACAATCCCTTTTGCTTCTGGATCTGAGACAGGATGTATACCCAACTGTTTTGGGTGTCCTATGAAGATGCATTTATCCGCTTTGGGTTCGAGCTTATCAGCCTGAAACTCTTCCACATAAGCGTCGCAGCCCCAAACTTTTAAGAAACAACAGCTTAGGTTTCTCTAAACCATAGTTCATACAGTGTCATCTCAACGGAATTGCGTGGTGCCCTATTTAAAGTGAATGTGGTTGTCTCTAATGCCTAACCCATAAACGATAGTGGTAATTCGATAAGAAACATCATGGTATGCACCATATCCAATAGGGTGCAGTTATGATGTTCGGACACACCATCACACTATGGTGTTTCAGGCGGTATTATTTGTGAAACAATTTCCACAATGTCTTAATTGTGTGCCAAACTCGTAACTCAGATATTCATCTCTATAATCATATCATAGACATTTTATCCTCTTGTCACGACGATCTTCAACTTCACTCTGAAATTACTTGAACCTTTCAATAATTTAGATTTGTGTTTCGTCAAGTAAATATACTAAGAATCTACTCAAATCATCTGTGAAGTAAGAGCATAACGATATTCACTGCGTGCCTCAGCACTCATTGGATTGCACACATCAAATGTATTACTTCCAACAAGTTGCTCTCTTGTTCCATCTCATTGAAAAATGAGGCCTTTCAGTCATCTTGCCCATGTGGTATGATTTGCATGTATCAAGTGATTAAAATCAAGTGAGTCCAAACGATCCATCTGCATGGAGTTTCTTCATGCGTATATACCAATAGACGTGGTTCGCATGTCTCAATATTTTCAAAAATGAGTGAGTCCAAAGATCCATCAATATGGAGCTTCTTCATGCGTTTTATACCAATATGACTCAAGTGGCAGTGCCACAAGTATGTGGTACTATCATTACTATCTTATATCTTTTGGCACGAACATGTGTATCACCACGATCGAGATTCAAACCATTCATTTTAGGTGCAAGACCGTTGAAGGTATTATTCAAATAAACAGAATAGCCATTATTCTCCTTAAATGAATAACCATATTGCGACAAACATACTCCAATCATGTCTATGCTCAACGCAAACACCAAATAACAATTATTTAGGTTTAACACCAATCTCGATGGTAGAGGGAGCAGGCGATGCTTGATTACATCAACCTTGGAAACACTTCCAACACACATCGTCATCTCACCTTTAGCTAGTCTCCGTTTATTCCGTAGCTTTTTTTATTTCGAGTTACTAACACTTAGCAACCAAACCGGTATCTATTACTCTGGTGCTACTAGGAGTACTAGTAAAGTACACATTTAATACAATGCATAACCAATATACTTCTGTCAACCTTGCCAGCCTTCTCATCTACCAAGTATCTAGGGTAGATCTGCTTCACTGATCATTCCCTCATTACAGAAGCACTTAGTCTCAGGTTTGGGGTTCAACCTTGGGTTTCTTCACTAGAGCAGCAACTGATTTGCTGTTTCATGAAGTATCCCTTCTTGCCCTTGCCCTTCTTGAAAGTAGTGGTTTTACTAACCATCAACAATTGATGCTCCTACTCGATTTCTACTTTCGTGGTGTCAAACATCATGAATTGCTCAAGGATCATCATGTCTGTCCCTGATATGTTATAGTTCATCACGAAGCTCTAATAGCTTGGTGGCAGTGACTATCGAGAACCATCACTATCTCATCTGGAAGATTAACTCCCACTCGATTCAAGTGATTGTAGTACTCAGACAATCTAAGCACATGCTCAATGATTGAGCTTTTCTCCCTTAGTTTGTAGGTTAAGAAACTTGTCGGAGGTCTCATACCTCTTGACGTGGGCATGAGCCTGAAATCCTAATTTCAGCTCTTGGAACATCTCATATGTTCTACGATGTTTCAAAAATGTCTTCGGTGCCTCAATTCTAAACCATTTAACATTGCGCACTGAACTATCACGTAGTCATCAAAACGTGTATGTCAGATGTTTGCAACATCAACAAACGACGCTCGAGGTTCAGCACACCGAGCGGTGCATTAAGGACATAAGCCTTTTATGCAGCAATCAGGACAATCCTCAGTATACGGACCCAGTCCGCATAATTGCTGCTGTCAACTTTCAACTAAATTTTCTCTAGGAACATATCTTAAAATAGTAGAACTAAAGCGTAGGCTACGACATAATTTTTGAAAGACCTTTTGACTATGTTCATGATAATTAAGTTCATCTGATTATTTAATGAACTCCCAGTTAGATAGACATCCCTCTAGTCATCTAAGTGATACATGATCCGAGTCAACTAGGCCGTGTCCGATCATCACGTGAGACAGACTAGTCATCATCGGTGAACATCTTCATGTTGATCGCATCTGCTATACGACTCATGTTCGACCTTCCGGTCTCTTGTGTTCCGAGGCCATGTCTGTACATGCTAGGCTCGTCAAGTCAACCTAAGTGTTTTGCGTGTGTAAATCTAGCTTACGCCCGTTGTATGTGAACATTAGAATCTATCACACCCGATCATCACGTGGTGCTTCGAAACAACGAACTTTTGCAACGGTGCACAGTTAGGGGGAACACTTTCTTGAAATTTTAATGAGGGGTCATCTTATTTATGCTACCGTCGTTCTAAGCAAATAAGATGTAGACATGACAAACATCACATGCAAATCATAAAGTGACATGATATAGCCAATATCATTTTGCGCCTTTGATCTCCATCTTTGAGGCGCGGCATGATCACCTTCGTCACCGGCATGACACCATGATCTCCATCATCATGATCTCCATCATCGTGTCTTCATGAAGTTGTCTCGCCAACTATTACTTCTACTACTATGGCTAACGGTTTAGCAATAAAGTAAAGTAATTACATGGCGTTATTCAATGACACGCAGGTCATACAATAAACTAAGACAACTCCTATGGCTCCTGTCGGTTGTCATACTCATCGACATGCAAGTCGTGATTCCTATTACAAGAACATGATCAATCTCATATATCACATATCATTCATCACATTCTTTTTGGCCATATCACATCACATAGCATACCCTGCAAAAACAAGTTAGACGTCCTCTAATTGTTGTTACATGTTTTATGTGGCTGCTACGGGTTTCTAGCAAGAACGTTTCTTACCTATGTAAAAGCCACAACGGTGATATGCCAATTGCTATTTACCCTTCATAAGGACCCTTTTCATCGAATCCGATCCGACTAAAGTGGGACAGACTCGCACCCGCTAGCCACCTTTATGTAACAAGTGCATGTCAGTCGGTGGAACCTGTCTCACGTAAGCGTACGTGTAAGGTCGGTCCGGGCCGCTTCATCCCACAATACCGCCGAAACAAGATAAGACTAGTAACGGTAAGCAAATTGAACAAACCAACGCCCACAACTACTTGTGTTCTACTCGTGCATAGAACCTACGCAATAGACCTAGCTCATGATGCCACTGTTGGGAACGTAGCAGAAATTCAAAATTTTCTACGCATCACCAAGATCAATCTATGGAGATTCTAGCAACAAGAGAGGGAGAGGATGAGCATCTTCATACCCTTGAAGATCCCTAAGCAGAAGCATTACAAGAACGCGGTTGATGGAGTCGTACTCGCGGCGATTCAAATTGCGGAAGATCCGATCTAGCGCCGAACGGACGGCGCCTCCGCGTTCAACACACGTACAGCCCGGGGACGTCTCCTCCTTCTTGATCCAGCAAGGGGAGAGGATAAGTTGAGGGAGAACTCCAATAGCACGACGGCGTGGTGGTGGTGGAGCTCGTGGTTCTCCAGCAGGGCTTCGCCAAGCACTACGGAGGAGGAGGAGGTGTTGGAGGAGGGAGAGGTCTGCGCCAGGTAAGAGGTGCGGCTGCCCTCCCACCCCTCCACTATATATAGGGGCAAGTGGAGAGGGGGAGGCGCCCTAGGGTTTCCCCTGGGGGCGGCGGCCAAGCAGATTGGATCTCCCTAGGGAAAATCCTAGGCAGACTTGCCCCCCAAGCCAAGCATGTGGAGGATTGCCTCCCAAGACAGGTGGAGGCGCCCCACCTCCCCAAATAACGTGGGAAAGGGTGTGGGGGCGCACCACCCCTTAGTGGGATGGTTTTCCCCTTCCCCTTTGGCCCATGAGGCCCTCCAACACTTGTCGGGGCTCCCGAAACACCTTTCGGTCATGCTGGCCATAGCCTGGTACCCCCGGAACACTTCCAGACACCAATACCCTTCATCCAAAATATCGATCTTCACCGCCAGACCATTCCGGAACTCCTCGTGACGTCCGGGATCACATCCGGGACTCCAGACTACCTTCAGTAACCACATACTATTTCCCATAACAACTCTAGCGTCACCGAACCTTAAGTGTGTAGACCCTACGGGTTCGGGAACCATGCAGACATGACCGAGACACCTCTCCGGCCAATAACCAATAGCGGGATCTAGATACCCATATTGGCTCCCACATGTTACACGATGATCTCATCGGATGAACCACGATGTCGGGGATTCAAGCAATCCCGTATGAAATTCCCTTTGTCAATCGGTATGTTACTTGCCCGAGATTCGATCATCGGTATCCCAATACCTCGTTCAATCTCATTACCGGCAAGTCACTTTACTCGTTCCGTAATGCATGATCCCGTGACTAACTACTTAGTCACGTTGAGCTCATTATGATAATGCATTACCGAGTGGGCCCAGAGATACCTCTCCGTCATACGAAGTGACAAATCCCAGTCTCGATTCGTGCCAACCCAGCAGACACTTTCGGAGATACCTGTAGTGCACCTTTATAGCCACCCAGTTATGTTGTGATGATTGGTACACTCAAAGCATTCCTACGGTATCCGGGAGTTGCACAATCTCATGGTCTAAGGAAATAATACTTGACATTTAGAAAAGCTCTTAGCAAACGAACTACACGATCTTGTGCTATGCTTAGGATTGGGTCTTGTCCATCACATCATTCTCCTAATGATGTGATCTCATTATCAATGACATCCAATGTCCATGGTCAGGAAACCATAACCATCTATTGATCAACGAGCTAGTCAACTAGAGGCTCACTAGGGACATGTTGTGGTCTATGTATTCACACATGTATTACGGATTCCAGTTAATACAATTATAGCATGAACAATAGACAATTATCATGAACAAGGAAATATAATAATAACCATTTTATTATTGCCTCTAGGGCACATTTCCAACAAATTTATCTTAAGCCCAGACATGGCTTCGAAGCAAAGGAGGAGGAATTTCAGATTGACGATGCCCAGGTCATAGCCCTCAACCATAATCATGGTATCATCCGCATATTCTAGGTAAGTGACTCCTCCCCAGGGATAAGGTGACCCACCACCCTCGGTGAGATGGCCGTCCATCCTCGCCTTATCGAGGATGATCGCTAGGGCGTCCACCACGAGGTTGAAAAGGGGAGGGGAAATAGGATCCACTTGCCTGACCCCGCACAAGGACTTGAAGAAGGGGCCGAACTCCCCATAATGTTGATTGTCGTGCTCCCGGTCCGAACAAGCTGCATGATCCAATTGTACCAACGATCATCAGACCCCCTACGCTCAAGCATCATGCACATGAATGGCCAATCAAGGCGATCATACGCCTTCTGGAAATCTAGTTTAAGAAAGACGCCCCCCCCCCTTCACCCATTTCTTCTGCCACACTAGTGGGAGAGAAGTACATGGAAAAAAGAGTATGACGTGTGGATCCTGTAGGAAATAAAAATATATCAAAAGTGAGAGGAGATTTAAGAGGCGAGAAGGGAAGGAAATACCACTAGTAGAAAAAGGGTCAAATGTGAGACACATTAGTCCCGGTTTGTAACAGAACCGGCACTAATGTGTCCATTAGTGCCGGTTCCAACGGCTAGCCGGGAGGAGCTCTTTAGTACCAGTTCGTGGCAAACCTTTAGCACCGGTTCGTGCCACGAACCGGTACTAATGAGAGTGGTGGCAGGATGTTGTCAGAGTGGGGCCCTTCCAGCACCTTTAATACCGGTTCGTGGCACGAACCGGTACTAAAGGTCGTCCTATATAAATCCTTCATCCACCCACACTCTGTTCTTCCCCCTTTCCCCTCTCCCTCTCTTTTGTTCTGCCCTTCTTCCTCTCAGGTTCATCACAAAATTTGCCCCAAATTTGTCAAGATTTGCAGGCCCTCATCCATTCAAATGATCACCAAGGTTAGCAACTTTGTCCTTTCATCTCTCATTGCTAGATTAGCTCTTGAATTGGTTTATATAGTGATTAATTGTGGATTTTAGTAATTTGGGAGGAATTATATGTGGTAGTATTTGATTTATATGCAATTTGAGGTCAAAATAACACTTAGTTTGCATATGTAGGTGTGGTTTACTTAGTGCCTTCTAAATCTCCGTCGTAACCACCGTCGATCGCCCACACCGTCCCGCCGCCGGCACCACCTTGTGGTGAGCCTCTTGTTCATGAAATTTTATATAAAAAAATGATGTTTGTGTGATTTGGATATATAGTTACTCGTTAATAATTATCTTACCCGTACGTTGTTTGTTATACATAGTGCCATGGTTTTGATATCCGTCCCCGTCGGCCCTCGTCCTTGTTATGATTCGAATGTGGTATATTCTTTTTTAAAACTATTTGTTGCATTTCGTGTTTATGACAAATAATTATGCCCATCAAGTTGACATAGATATTTTTATCTAGGAGGTATGTGAACCGGAAATTCCAACCGACCCTATTGTCGAGAGGTTAAATTTAGTTGAAAGAGAAAACGAGTACTTGAAAGAAAAATTGAAAAGAATTGAGGGGGAGAAGATGGAATTGGAGTTGCATGTTGCCGATGTCGTCGATGATCACAAGATCAAGATGGAGAAAATACGCTTGAAGATTAGAAAGATTAGAAAATATGCCATCGATAGTGAGGCTTGGTATCATTATGCTGTTGGATCAATTGTTACCTTAGTTGCGATCTTGATCGCATTTGTTGTTGCATTTAAACGCTTTAGCTGGAGAGTTATTTGTTTGTTGCATTTAAGTGTTGTATGAACTTTATGTATGAACTTGTATTAATTTGGTCTATTCGGTGTTGTGTAATGAAGATGAGCTGGCAATGGATGTACGATGACCGATGCTCTCCCCAGTTCATTGAGGGCGTGCATACTTTTCTGCTTGCGGCTGAGGCAAACAAGCGGGCGGATGGTTTTATGCCTTGTCCATGTGCTGGCTGTAAGAATGATCGCAATTACTCTACGTCAAGAACCATTCACGTCCACATGTTTGAGTCCGGTTTCATGCCCCGCTATAATGTTTGGACCAAGCACGGAGAAAGAGGGGTTATGATGGAAGACAATGAAGAAGAAGAGGACGACGATAGCTATCCTGGCCATGGGTTCCCTGAATACAATGATACAACAATGGGGGAAGAAGTTGAGCCGGTAATGCGGGAAGAAGCTGAGCCGGCAATGCGGGAAGAAGCTGAAGAAGAGGCATCAGATGAGCCCGTTGATGATCTAGGTCGGGCCATTGCCGATGCAAAGAGAAACTGTGCAAGTGATTTGGAGAAGAAGAAGTTGCAGCGCACGTTAGAGGATCACAAAAAATTGTTGTACCCGAATTGCGTAGGTGACAAGAAAAAGTTGGGCACCACACTGGAATTGTTGCAATGGAAGGCAGAGAATGGTGTATCTGACAAGGGATTTGGAAAGTTGCTGGTAATGATAAAGGATATGCTTCCAAAGGACAACGAATTGCCCGAGAGTACGTACGAAGCAAAGAAGGCTGTCTGCCCTCTAGGGTTAGAGGTGCAGAAGATACATGCATGCCCTAATGATTGCATCCTCTACCGCGGTGAGTACGAGGATTTGAACGCTTGCCCGATATGTGGTGCATTGCGTTATAAGATCAGCCGCGATGAGCATGGTGATGTCGAGGGCGAGCGCCCCAGGAAGAAGATTCCTGCCAAGGTGATGTGGTATTCTCCTATAATACCACGGTTGAAACGTTTGTTCCAAAACAAAGAGCATGCCAAGGCGATGCGATGGCACAGAGAAGACCGTAAGAAAGATGGAAAGTTGAGAGTACCCGCTGACGGGTCGCAGTGGAGAAAAATCGAAAGAAAGTACGGGAAGGAGTTTGGAGATGACGCAAGGAGCGTATGGTTTGGTCTAAGCGCAGATGTCATTAATCCTTTTGGGGAGCAGAGCAGCAACCATAGCACCTGGCCTATGACTCTATGTTTGTATAACCTTCCTCCTTGGTTGTGCATGAAGCGGAAGTTCATTATGACGCCAGTGCTCATCCAAGGCCCTAAACAACCCGGCAACGACATTGATGTGTACCTAAGGCCATTAGTTGAAGAACTCTTACAACTATGGAATGGAACAGGTGTACGTGCATGGGATGAGCACAAACAGGAAGAATTTGACCTAAAGGCATTGCTGTTCGTGACCATCAATGATTGGCCTGCTCTCAGTAACCTTTCAGGACAGACAAACAAGGGATACCATGGATGCACGCACTGTTTGGATGATACCGACAGTATATATTTGAATAGTTGTAAGAAGAATGTGTACCTAGGACATCGTCGATTTCTTCCGAGCAGGCATCCCGTAAGAAAGAAAGGCAAGCATTTCAAAGGTGAGGCGGATCACCAGACGAAGCCTCGCCACCGTACTGGTGTTGATGTACATGATATGGTCAAGGATTTGAAGGTGATATTTGGAAAGGGTCCTGGCGGACAACCTGTTCCAAAGGACGCTGACGGACGCACACCCATGTGGAAGAAGAAATCTATATTTTGGGACCTGCCATATTGGAAAGACCTAGAGGTACGCTCCGCAATCAACGTGATGCACATGACGAAGAATCTTTGTGTGACCCTGCTTGGCTTCTTGGGCGTGTATGGGAAGACAAAGGATACACCTGAGGCACGGGAGGACCAGCAACGTATGCATGGAGAAGACGGCATACATCAGGGTCATGCAAGCTACGCTCTTACCAAAGAAGAGAAGGAAATCTTCTTTGAATGCCTGCTCAGTATTAAGGTACCGTCTGGCTTCTCGTCGAATATAAAGGGAATAATAAACATGGCAGAGAAAAAGTTCCAGAACCTAAAGTCTCATGACTACCACGTGATTATGACGCAACTGCTTCCGGTTGCATTGAGGAGGCTTCTACCAGAAAACGTTCGATTAGCCATTGTGAAGCTATGTGCATTTCTCAATGCAATCTCTTAGAAGGTAATCGATCCAGAAATCATACCAAGGTTACAGAATGATTTGGTGCAATGTCTTGTCAGTTTCGAGTTGGTGTTCCCACCATCCTTCTTCAACATCATGACGCACGTCCTAGTTCACCTATGCGAAGAGATTAACGTTTTGGGTCCTGTATTTCTACACAATATGTTCCCCTTTGAGAGGTTCATGGGAGTCTTAAAGAAATATGTTCATAACCGTGCTAGGCCAGAAGGAAGCATCTCCAAGGGCCATCAAAATGAGGAGGTCATTGAGTTTTGTATTGACTTTATTCCTGACCTTAAGCCGATTGGTGTTCCTGAATCGCGGCATAAGGGCAGACTGGATGGAAAAGGCACGCTAGGAGGGGAACAAATAATATGTATGGACGGACATTCTCTCACTGAAGCACACTACACAGTTCTACAGAATTCCGCCTTGGTGGCTCCGTATATGGATGAACACAAGATATTGCTACGCTCCAAACACCCGGAGCGGTCTGATGACTGGATTACACATGAACAAACCAGGAGTTTCGCCAGCTGGTTGCAGACACGTACCATGCATGACACCTCTATTGAAGATGACCTGTACTTGCTGTCCCAGTTACCATCTTCGAATATAATGACTTTCAAAGGGTACAAGATAAATGGTAATACATTTTACACGATCGCCCAAGATAAGAAGAGCACCAACCAAAACAGTGGTGTCCGCTTTGATGTAGAAACCAAGATGGGAAAGGAAACATATTATGGTTATATATAGGACATATGGGAACTTGACTATCGACGTGGTTTAAAGGTCCCTTTGTTTTGGTGCAAATGGGTCAATATGACACGAGGCGGGGTAACAGAAGACCCGCAGTACGGAATGACAACAGTGGATCTCAACAATCTTGCATATGCACACGAACCATTCGTCCTAACCAATGATGTGGCACAGGTTTTCTATGTGAAGGACATGTCTACCAAGCCAAGAAAAAGAAAAGATAAGGAAGCGAATGCATCGTACGATGAGCCAAAGCGGCACATAGTTCTTTCTGGGAAGAGAAACATCGTGGGAGTGGATGACAAGACAGACAAGTCAGAAGATTGTGAAAAGTTTGATGAAATTGCTCCATTCACAGTGAATATTGACCCGAGCATCCTGTTAAATGATGAAGATTTTCCATGGTTACGGCGCAAAGGGACACACGCGAAGAAAAAGTTTCACACCCAAAGATCTGGGATGTGATCGGCTTCACTAGCTATCATCACTTTCTTCTGTGTTTCGCACCGAGAGGGGAATCTCTGTAATAGTTAGGGTAGTTATGTGTTTTGGCATTTGAAACGCGAAGAAATTTTATGTGCAAACAAATTCACACTAATTTCAAATAATTCAAAATTTAAACTATTCAAATTTGAAAACTACGGGCACTAACAGAAAAAATAGCAGAAAAGAAAGAAAAACAATAGCTGAAAAGAAAAAAACTATATAAAAAAACTACTCAAAAATAAATAGAAGAAAATAAATATAGCAGAAAAGAAAAAACTACTCAGAAATAAATAGAAGAAAAAATAAAGCAGAAAAGAAAAAAAATTATATTAGCTATTTTTCAAACGTTTACAAAATGACCGTGAAATTGAAAATCACTACAAAATGAACTCTGAAACTGTTGAATTTTGGCAAAGTAGATGAAAAACTACTCACAAATAAATAGAAGAAAATAAATATAACAGAAAAGAAAAAACTATACAAAAAACTACGCAAAATAAATAGAAGAAAATAAAGCAGAAAAGAAAAAACTATAAAAAAATTGGGGCGCTACCCTGTGAGCCTGATAGGCCACAGGTGTGCAATTATAGGCCTTAAAGGCCCAGCAGACTCACAGGGCAGCGCGCAGAGTTTAGGCCCACAAGCCTGCTAGCTATATAGAGGAGCTCGAAGTGGTAGCCGTGGCTGGGTTTATAAACCAGTGCGGCTGCCCTTCGCCCGGCGAGGTGGGACTAAACTTTAGGGTGGCAGCACGACCCCTTTAGTACCGGGTCGTGGCACAAACCGGTACTAAAGGGGGATCCTTTAGTACCGGTTTGTGCCACCACCCGGTACTAAAGGGGGTCGCTTCCCGCCGCTTGGCCTGGCCAAAACAGGCCATTAGTACCGGTTGGTGGCTCCAACCGGTACTAAAGGTGCCTTCTATATATACTCGACTTACGAAATTTTCATTCATCCTCTGTTTCCGTCGTCTCCGTCGCCGTCGCCGCCCCCGTCCCCGTCACCACCCTCGTCTCCATCGCCGCCCCCGTCCCCATCGCCGTCGTCGTCTCCGTCGCCGCCCCGGGCCCGCCCCCGTCCCCGTCGCCGCCCCCGTCTCCGTCGCCGCCCCCGTCCCCGTCGCCGTCGCCCCGCTGTGAGCTCTCCCCCTCTAACCTCTCTCCCTCGCCCCCGGCGGCCACCATGGGCGCCGCCCCTCCCGGCCCCGAGCACACACACACACACACACACACAAGCGCATGAATT